>NW_007252270.1:154252-249547 GCF_000164805.1 Carlito syrichta | reverse complement strand
GGAACAGGGGGTAAAGAGAAACAGATGCAGGGCTTCTTATCCTCATCTGCCACCCATCTTGGTGGCAGCTACAGAGCACAGGGTCGTGCCCAGTATTGATAAGGTGTCTCAGATGGGACAGAATAGTTGCACACTCTCTGAGCTCTAGCAGTTTCCTCATATTACATAAAAGCGTCCATCTTCCCCAACCCAAGCCCCCTCTGGGGAGGCCAACAGCCCCTGAGCATCAGGCAAGCAAGTGTGGGGGTTGGCTGGGAGGCCCATCGTTGTCTTGGGCTTTCCAGAACTTCCTTCAGATAATAACCTGGCCAACCAGAGGAAAGCCTCCTTGTAAGGAGGAAGAGCTGCCCAGCAGGAGCCGGTTCCAATCCCTTGAAAAGCAGAATGCACTTTCTTTTCCCAGAAGGTTACCTGTCCAGGTGCCATGGAGTCGCCTTCCCTGTTCTGAGGGCTGCGGGAAAGGGCGGCTCTCCAGGAGCCAGTGCTTTGAAGAAGAGACACCAGCATGTACAAACCAACTTGGCCTTGCAAGGCAGGAAGCTTAGAGCCCAGCTGTATGGCTGGGGTTTAAGAGAAGATTATTTCCAGAAACAAATGAGGCAGCTCTTTCAGCCTTGGGGGCCACAGTGATTTTTTTCTCCCTGGATTTTTTAGGCCATGAGGTAGAACTGGGCCTTTATAGGTCTCATTCCTGTAAGAGCTCTGAGGCTCGTTTACCCTGGAACATTCCCCAAGGAGACAGCCCTGTGGGAGTTAAGCTGTTGCCATCCTTCCGGCCTGTCCTTCTTTTTCTTTTAACTGTTCATTCAACAAGCTCTCCCTGAGGCCCCAGGGAGGGTCCTAGTTTTGGGGGGTCAAGTGAGGGAGCCACATGCAGAGACGGAACCAGTTTCAGCGTGCGTGGGGGATATGGGCAGACATGAGGGGCTTGGGGAGGTCAGTGCTTCAAAACCACCCATGCAGGGGTCCTGCTGAAGGGCCACATCCTCCTAGAACTGTGGCATCCCACCCCTCTTTTCATATCTCCCTCAGTTTCCCTCCTTGCTGGGCCCCTTTCCAGAGCACACAGGCTCCTCCCTGTTCGTATTGGAATGATGACCGCACAGTGGCCACCCCTGTGCCAGGCTGTCGGCTCTGCTCTGTGCACCCTGTGAACTCCACTCCCCGTAACCCTGAGAGTGGATCTGCACTCCCCCACCTGGAGGAGGGATCCTTCTTCCTGCAGTCACACATGGCATGCTCTCAGTGTCCTGCCCACTCTACCCCGCCCCTGCATCCTGTTCAGCGTGTCCTTGTATCCCCGGAGAGGGCTTCCTACCACACCTCTGAGACTCATCTGGGAGTATCCTCTGCAGCCCGGAGCAGCCTCAGTGTGCCTGGTGGGAGTTGGTGGGTCTTTGCCTTCAAGGGAGGCCTTTCAGTTGTGCTCGGCAAGGTCCCCCGAGGTCACTAGCGGATGCAAGACAGGCCACGGTGGTGGCCTCTGTCTACAGCCTTTCCTTCCCTGTCTCAATTGCCTACCACCTACCAGTGTAGACTGGGGTAGACACCCAAAGAAACTGCTTGCACCCACACTTCTTCAGAGCTGCTCTGAGAGCGCCCGACTGAGACCACCAGACCCAAGAGCTTCCTCCTGCACCCTAGCACTCACACCAGCCCCTCTACTTCTCTGACAGCAGGGCGAGGCTCGCAGATGCTTCCCCTATAGTATTGTGTATCCAGGTTCTGGGGATTCCCCCAAGTTGTGCACTGGTGTCTCCATCCTGGTTTCTTAGGTGACCCCTCTCACTCACCCCCGAAGCCACTCTGGGCCTCCTGAAACCTGAAAATGGAGGCTCCTTGCAGCTTCGGTGACTTTATACATACTGGTCAGTTCCTGGGATCTGCACATGGCAGCTTCTTCACATTCCAGAGGGAGCATCTTTCTGGGTGAGGCCTGCTCTGATCCTTAGTCCAGCTGCAAGTACCCCGAGCCCAGCAGCTGTGGTCTAGCTCTCCGCCCTGCCTGGTTGCATTTGGCACTCAGAGTTTTGCAAGATGGCTTTCTCTCTCGGCACATTCTCGTCTGCTACCTCTCCCACTTCCTCTGCCAGGAGGTGAGCTCCCTCAGGGCGGGGATCTCATTCATCCTGTTCACCACTCCAACCCCACCCAGAACAATGCCTGGAGTGTAATGCTCAAAGGATGCTTCTTAGAAGAATGAATGCTTGAGTGAATGAATCATGAATGAATGAGGGCACCACCGTTAGACCATAGGTAAGAAGGGAGAGGCTTGAAAGGGAAGTGCTGAATTTCCCCATGTCCCAAGAGTCCGTCCAGGTGGCACCGAGTGTCCACAGGTGCCCGTCCTAGCCTTGCGCACCTGGTCTTGATGCCAGCAGGACATTGACAACTGCAGACCAGGACATTGACAACTGCAGACCAGGACACATGGGCAAAGACACGGGGTGAGGGGGCTGGCTCCCCATCCCTTGATGTGCCTGGAGAGTATGGAGTCCCCAACCCCCATGGTGAAGGAGGCCTCCCTGGCAATTTGCAGGATGCCGGTGCCTGGCCTTGTTCCAGGACAGGAGAGGGAAAACCCAGCCTCATTGGACAGCTGAGGAGCTTTGTAAATGTATTCAAAATAGTGATTCCAGCAGCTGCCAACAGATTACTTTTTCTATGCATACTGGATGACTTTAATAAAAAATGAGAACTTCCCCAGCTGCTCTATAAAGATAAGCCCCAGTTCCTCAAATCAGTGAGCAGCAGCGGCCCAGGGCTTGGGCAGGCTGGGGGGATTCAGGCTGGTGACAGAGCCAATTAGCACTCAGATCTGGCAGCCTGAGGCTCCTTTCTGGTGGTGGGACCAGGATGGGAGGCCAAGGGGTGGGCCCCGAGTGATTAAGACATCCTTTCGGTCCTGAGACAGTCCCCTGCCCTCCCCAGGGTGGCGGGCTGACCTTTCTCATCTCTCTAGGTATAAGACGGAAAGAGATGATTTTCCGAGGGCCCGGAAATCTCTGGATCATGAGATCCAATCCTGGTCCCCGAGAGTGATGGGGACACAAACTGATAGATAGAGACCTTGGCAAAAGCAGACCACACTCACTTAAGCAAGATCAGTCACAGAATGTGGTGTGCCATGCAAACCCAGGTGACACTGACTGGAGAAGAGACCCCAAATGCCTCAGAACACGTGAGCTCTTCTGGCTCTACTACTGGGAAGGGGTGGGGGAATGTAGATTCTGTGGGCCCCAGAGCTGAGATAATTTGGGGGTCTTCAATGAGAAAATGAATACAATATTAGAAATACAAAATCGTTAGAGCCCTTCCCAGGACCTTGGAAGGGGCCATGCAGGTGAGAGGCCCTGGGATCTCAGCTGCATTGATTTCATGGTAATGTTTCTGTGTGTGTGCACACACACGTGTGTTTGTGCATGGGCACATGCATGTGTACATGCAGCTGATTTCTCTCCCCATGAGCTCTCTTGGGCTTGGGGTCTCAGGTACATTATTAAATAAGTCAGATTTATTAATGGGTGATGGTGTCCCTCCCCACCCAGCTCCCAACCCAGCGCCCTGGGCAAGGACTCCCCTTCACCAACCACTCCCAGGAATTGTGTGATGCATAAATAGGACTAGAAAGACAGGAGGGAGCAGGAGAGGACTTGTCCATAGAAGCCAAGTCTGTCCATAAGAAAATAATAAAGAGGGTCAGGTGCAGTGGCTCACACCTGTAATCCCAGTACTTTGGGAGGCAGAGGCAAAAGGATTGCCTGAGCTCAGGGGTTCAAGACCAGCCTGGGCAACATGTTGAGACCTTGTCTCTACAGTAAATCAAAAAATTAGCCAGGCATGGTGGAGCGCGCCTGTAGTTCCAGCTATGTGGAAGGATTGCCTAAGCCCAGTTGGTCAAGGCTGCAGTAGCTGTGATCATGCCACCAACTCCAGCCTGAGCAACAGAGTGAGACTCTGACTCAAAACGGTAATAATAATAATAATAGACTCAGTAGAAGCAAGGCCAAGAGGAAGATCAGGGAATTTGAGAGGTTTCGGAAAGTGAGTCTCCCCAGAGTGAACCTGGCTTGGACAGATTCTGTTGGTGATAATGACTAGCATCTCCTGATGTTCACATCACTTTTCTCATTGTTATTGTTGTAACAACCAATCATGAGTAAGAGATAACCGGGCACACAGTGCCCAGGTGTTTCCTTTCAACCCAAGGAAGAATTCTCTGGCCAGCTGTGTGCATGCATTGTATGTACATGTGCATGCATGCACACATGTGTGTGGATGAGAATGGAAAGTGAGACCGGGCCTCATAACTTGATAAGTTACAAAGTACCACCCACCTGTTTTCCCTTTAGAGAGAAATTAAGAGAAATTGTTCAAGCTTAGAAATAAGGAGAATGATTATAATGTGAAGAGCTTCAGAGCCGTCCTAGAACATTGACTGTCAAGGCCAAATACAAGTGACCTGACTTCCGATGGAAGTTGGTTGGATTCGCCATTTACTATTGATTAGAGCCCAGCCTCTGCCAAGTTAAAGTCTAACTTGTAGAAGACTGAGAAGTTGCAAATGACTTTGTGTCAGGAAGAGATACAAATGATTAATGTCCAGTACAGAAGATCACCTCAGAGTTTGCAATTTTTTTTGGCCTGGAAGGAGACAGGGCACAGACCAGTTCTGCATCTAACGTTTCATCGACTCCCCCGTCCTCTCTGAGCCAGCTTCGTTGTTCTGCGAGTTTCCTCATTCGTGAATAGCATCATCATGGCATGTACTGGCTGTGGGCTTAGGTGAAAGCCATGTTGTTCTTGTTCTTGAATGCTGTGCTATGACCTCGATCCTTCTCTCATCCCTTTGACAGTAATTTTGTTTTTTACTCCCCAAGTTACCCCACGTGAGAAGCCCGGACTTAAGGCACAGGGGCCACTAACGTCAGCCTCTTTTGACTCCGTCTCCTTTATAATTCCTCCTGGTTTTCAGTTCCCAAATCATGGTTTCAAATGGATCCAAAGAATGTTTATGCTTCATAAGGCTCAGTCTCTGCTAGTCAGAGAAGCACAGCTAAATCATCAAAAAGAAATGAAATGTAACTCCAGTTGCTGTTTGTGTTTTCAAAGGAAATTAAGAGGGTCCAACTCACAGCCCCTGGGATACTTCTGGACACCCACTCTGCTTCCTCGCCCATCCTCCTACCACCAACGCCGACCCCAGAACCCCTGGTTAGCACGACTTTGCTTTTTCTCCCTGCCTGGATTCTCTTGAACACACTCTCGGAGCTTATACAAAGAATGCCTTTGATAGCAAGCAACAGAAAACCTGTCAGCATTAGTTTAAGCCATTAGAATGTTTATTGTTCAACTTAACCAGGTGCCCAGAAATAGTCTCCAGGTGAGTGCAGGCAGCTATGCTAACCTCAAGAACAGTCTTCGTCATTCTTCCACGCAGTGAAATTATGTCCCCAAGCTTGTTGCCTCAGGGTCTCAAGACGGCTGCTCTGACTCCAGATATCATGCCCTTGCATAGAGCATCTCCAGCAGGAAGGATGGGACAGGTACCAAGGAGTGTCTCCTCAAAGACTGTGTTTTTATTCAGGCAGGAAGTCCTTCCAGATGCAACCCACTGATGGCTTTCTTCTTGCATCTAAAACTGGCCCCTCATAATTATTAGAGGGAGTCGAAAAGCAAGTACAGTTGACCTTGAACGATGTTGGGGCTGGGGCGCTGACTCCCCTAGGCAGTCACAAATTCACATATTACTTTGACTCCCCTAAAACTTAACTACTCATGGCCTGCTGTTAGTCAGAAACTTTACCGGTAACACAAACAGATGATTCACTCCTATTCTGTATGTTGTATGTATTGTACACTGCACTTACAATACAGCAAGCAGGAGAAAAGCAAATGTTATTAAGAAACTCATAAGGAAGGGGACGTGATTTACTATTCATTCAGGGGAAGTGGATCATCATGGAGGTCATCTTCACATTGAATAGGAGGAAGAGGAGGAGAAGGAGGGGAAGGGGGAGGAGGAAGGCTTGGTCTTGCTGTCTCTGGTGGCAGAGGTGGAAGTAAGTCAAATAACTGGACCTGCACGGTTCAAGCCCCTGTGGCTCAAGTGTCAACCATATTGGGCAGAGTAGAGAAGGAATTGTTGCCGCCGGCTTGGACCAATCAGGACTTATCGCTGGGGCTGGGAGCATCACAGGCCCACGTGCCCAGGGTTCCGATAGCCTAAAAGCAGGAGAGGAGCAGAAAGGATTGACCACTGGGGAAGCGACCTGTGCAGTCAGCTACAGTCTTCATTTTAAAGCCAGGAAAGCAACTGTTAGACAAGTGGTGAGTTCAGGAAAGCCAAACAACAAACCAGTCAGCAGCCTCTCGTCAGCTAGTGAGGCCTCAGAGAAGACGCAGGGGGCATGAGTTGGTAATAAGTAGGGGAGGCAGGGAGTCCTTGGCATTCAGGAAGTTTCTTCTAGACACTGTCGACTCACCAGGAGGCAGAGGCTCATGCTGGGGTCCTGTGCTCCGACCTTGCCTGTGACCGGGACCTTGCCCGTGACCGGGACCTTGCCCATGACCGGGATTTGGAGAGGACACGCAGGACAGCCAGAGCCCCTTTTCCTGCTGGGCATCTCCCAACATCTCTGCGCCTTCCAAGGGCACGTGCTGAGTGGGCAGATTTATTTGCATGGAAAATTAAAAGTCCTTGTTGACCTCTGCACATTCTGCCCACTGTGTCATTCAAGGATTTGCAAAAGGCCTTAAGTTTCACTTGCTGCACTGCAAGCAGGGGGAGGGAGGCAGGAGGGAGGGATGGAGTGGTCAGAGGCCCCTGCCGTCCCCTGAGTCTGTCTGCCTCAAAATCACCATGCGTCACCGCCAGGCATACAGCCTAAGGACCCTCGCCCTTCACCCAGAGCTCACCCTGTGCCCCTCACACGAGGCTGGGCACAATGACAGCTTGTTGGACAACGGTTTGGGGGTAAGGCGGGGATGTGCAAGGCATTTTTATCCAGGGACTCAATTGCTGGAGAGAAATTTTCGGATGTAGAACAGCCGTGGTGAGACCCACTACAGAGTCCCGGGGATCCTAGGAGGGGCTAAGACCGTGGTAGCCCGCACTCGTGGCTATCTAGACTTCAATGAATTAAAAGTAAATAAGACTTAAGCTCAGGTGCTGCATTTCCTTGGCGCGCTTCATGTGTCCAGAGCCATCGATGGCTGGAGGCCGCCGTCTTGGAGCTCGGCTGAAGGAGCATTGTCATAGTCATGGTGAAAGCTCTGTCAGACACACTGTGCTAGAGGAAAGCTCTGATTTCTTTAAACTAAAGATTTTATTGGTGCTTTTTGATAACAACAGTGACAATTGTTTGTCATAAAGCATTTAGAGAAGAGAGAATAACGCCAAGAGAGCAGAGGGTGTCTGGGCTGGACCGTCAGCTCAGCGACTTCCTGGATCCTCCTGCCCCCTTGGTGCTGACTCAGGCCTTCTTGGGAGGGACCGGGCACGCATGCAACTGACATCACCAAGGCGGGGCAGGGGGCACGAGGAAGGTGGAGGAGCAACACTGGGAGCCCCCCTCTGGCACGAGGGAACTTGTGAACTCTTGAGGCTGAGTGGGGGAAGGAAGGGCTCAAGGCCCAGACAGAAAAGTAGAGCCCAGGAGATGGACGTTCACACCGAGAACTCCCTACACGGGGGAGGGAAGAGTGGAAAGCCAAGCCTGGGGACACTGAGGGTGACACAGAGACCTGCAGCCTCAGGAAGCGACAGCTATCCCTGGGCTAGAGGGACAGAGGGAGGAAGCCACGCCCCCAAAGCTAGGGCCACCTCAGGGAGCTGAGGCCACAGAGGAGACTCGGCTGCTGTCTGTGACGGCACTGAAAGTGGGGACAAACCCAGCCATCTCCCTGCCTTCCTCCCTCCTGTCTCCCTTCCGTGGGTCAGGAGGGCAACCTGGGAAACATGGTTCTCAGGGGGAGAGGATGTGGCCAACAGTCACTGACGGCCTGTGCTCGGGACTGGGCTGTGTCCCCCAGAATTCCTGTGTTAAAATCCTGACCCCAATGTGAAACCTTTTCAGAGGTTCGAGTTCAATGAGGCCATCAGGGTGGTGTCCTAATCCAGTAGGACTGACGGCTTTGGTGGAGCTCTCGCTCCCTGAGCACACACACCGAGGAAAGACCATGTGAGGACAGAGCAAAAAGGCAGCCACCTGCAAGTCAGGAAGAGAGCTTTCACCAGGACCCGTGCTGGCACCCAATCTCAGATTTCCAGCCTTCAGCACGTGAGGAAATGCATTTCTGTGGCTTCCATCCCCTAGCCTGTGGGATTTGGTTATGGCAGCCTGAGCTGACTAAGACATCCTACAGATACGTCTCCACAAACTCCATGTGCTAGGAGGGGTCATGGTGCCTGCTATGGCTCAGATGAGGTTTGCTTGGTCCCACCAAGTCTCGTGCTGAAATGTGACCCGAGGGTAGGGCCTGGTGGGAGGTCTCCCGAGGGGGAGGTTTGGTGCCTTCTGGGGGAAGGAGTGAGTTCTCACACTTGGTTCCCGTGAGAGCTGGTTGTTTAAAAGAGCCTGGCCCCTCCCTCCCCTTTCCTAGCTTCCTGTCTCACCACATGATCCCTGCACACAGCAACCCCCTTCACCCACCTCCAAGAGTGGAAGGTTCCTGAAGCCCACACCCAAGCAGATGCTGGCACCATGCCTCTTGTACAGCCTGCAGAGCTGTGAGCCAAACCTCTCTTCTCTGTAAGCTACCCAGCCTCAGGTAGCAACACAACCTTGACAACAACACAACTCGAGCTAAGATAGCCCCAGAGATGTCCATGCTCTAATCCTAGATACTGAATATGCGACCTTACAACGCAGAGACCCTTTGCAGGTGCAGTGGAGGTGAGGGTCTTGAGATGGGGAGATTCACCAGCTGTACCCTGTGAGCTCAGGGTTATCACAAGGATCCCAACAGGGAGATAGGGGTCAGCATGGCCAATGTCAAAAGTGAGGATGGCTGCAGAGGTTGCATCTGCTGGCTTCGAAGATGGAGGAGGGGCCACAGGCCATGGAGCAGAGGCAAACTCAAAAAGCTGGAAAAGGTCATGAAACAGACTCTCCCCTGGAGCCTCCAGAAGGAAGGCAGCCCTGCCCTCGCCTTGGCTTCCCCCCCGTGAGACCCCCTGTCAGACTTCCGACCTCCAGGCCTATAAGAGAATAAATGCGTGTTGCTGTCAGCTAAGCAGACTTAAGTTGTTACAGCAGCAAGGACTCAACCCAGGCAGCCCAGTGAGGCCGTGTGTTCGGTACCTTCCCAGGGCACATCTTTGCAGATGAGTCATCTCTGACTAGTGGGGCCGCGGACCAGCAGAAGAGGTGTGACCTCCTAGTACTAGGTCCCTAGTATCGCGCACCCTGCAGACGCTTGATGTTTGCCGACCCAGCGTGTAGACAGCATGGCCTGTGACCCTCTAGCCAGCCTGGGAGGTGGCAATAGTATGTCAAAGTGGCTGAGATGACAGAGCTGAAAAGCATGCGGTTTTGAGCTGTAAGTCCTGGTGCCCTTGCCCACTGGCTATGTGGCCTTAGGAAAGCCACTCACCCTCTCTGAGTCTCAGCTTTTCCACTGGTTAGGTGGATGATAGCAATCATCTCTGCCCTACACAGCTGCTGTGAGGCCAGGCCTTCTCCTAGATCATATGCTGTGTCCCAGGCACAGGTCTAGGCTCTGGGGAGATAGCAGTGGTCTAGAAACCAAACCCCTGAGCTCTGCAGAGCCCATGCTCTGGTGAGTAAAATGGAAGAACACTGGCAACACCAAGCATGGCACCAGGTACACAGTAGGTACTCAAGTAATGCAGCCCTTGACCTCCTCACCGAAGAAATCACAGAGGTTCCAGAGACATGCCTAAGTCAAGGTGAGTCAATGCATGTGGGTACAGGCACCCAGGCTTCCTAAGCCCAGTCCCGGGCAGTGGGGCAGTAGGGGCCAGGCAGGAGCATGGAGCCTGGGAAAAGTGCTTTGCTCACATTTTTAGGCAGTTTGGCCTCTGGGCCCTGGTTGGATTTAAACTCAGGGGGCTGGGTCAGCCCATTAAGACATCTACTTTCTTCTTAAGGAGCTGAAGGACTTCATGTGAGGAGGCCCTCAATGTCTGCGGGTTGCTGGCAGCCCCACTTGGGGGTGTAGGGAGGTCCAACCCTTGGCCTCATTCCCCGATGCTGCCCGGGTTTTCCAGGAAATGGTTTTCCTGTGACTTCCTGGATCTCCACACTCTGGGGTAACAGGCCTCAGAGCTCCTGGGAGATCACCGGAAATGCCCCAAGAATAAGAAAGACCCTCGCTTCTCCCAGACCCCCCCCATTGGGTGTGGCTCCAGAGGAAGTCAGGCCTGAAGCCAGGAGCCTGGGGTCAGAGCTGGGAGTTAGGCATTTGTGGAGGGACAGGGCCACTCATCGGTCCCAGCGCCGTGCAGGTTCTCAGTTGCATTTACTTTGGCTAGCTCGGTTTTTGAAATCAGAAAAAAAAATTGCATTCACCCCCAGTCTCCAGATTCCTTTGAAAACAGAAGGGAGTAGGGAGGCAGCAGCAGGCAGAGCAGTGGCTGCCCCTGCTGGGACACATGTCCTTCCAACCCACCACATCCCCCGGCACACCCTGTGCCTCTTTTTCCCTTCCTGCGGCCTCCTGGTCTTTGAGTTTTGGCCTGTTCTAAGGCAGCGGTTCTCACCCACAGCGATTTTGCTCTCAGAAGGCATTTGGCATCTGGAGACATTCTGGCTGTCTCAAATGATAGGGGCTGGGTGTCTGCTTCTGCGCCAGGAGGAAGGCCCTGCAGTGTGCAGAGAAGCCCAGCAGGTACCCATCAACAGGTACGGCTGAGAAGCCCACTGTGAGGAAATGGAGTTTTGGTTCCAGTTGCCTGGAGGCAGCCTGAGGCAAGAGTTGGGTGCAGATGCTTCTAGGAAGGAGAGCCCGAAAGTGGAGAGGAGGGTGGGAAAACGAGGCAGCAGAGGAAGGAGAAAAGCCAGGAAAAAGGGTGGTTACTGGACCATCAGCTGTGGGCCTGGGAGTTCACCCACTGGGGCCCTTCAGGACTATCATAGGGCGGCCTCCGAGTCAACCCACAGAGGAACAGGTGGGGCATTTACCACTGCCCCTGTGTGTAGGTTGAGGGTGTCAGTTCCTGCCTGGTCTCTGCCAGGAGGCCTCATCTCTGTCCATAGGCCCCCAGTCCTTGGACAACGCACAAAAGTTGGAGGCGGACTGGCGACCTGAGTCACACTTGGCATCGCCCTCTTTCTGTGAACTCAGCAGCTCACCCTGGGCCTGCCCTGGCAAAGTCTAGTGCAAAAACCAACCACATTTCATCTTCCAACCAAGAAAATGTGATTCCGAGGAGAAAGCACTCTTGCATTAGCTCCTGCTTTGGTGACCCCAGGTGGCTCGTGGCCCCAAGAACTGGCCGAGGTCATTTGACCACAAAAGATGGCCTCTGCTGAACTTGAATGCAAGCAGGTAATGATGACACAAGCTCGTGGACTCATCTGGAAGACAAAAACCAAAGAAGGAATTTTCAGAGGACTCACTGCTTTCTGCTTGGAAATTCCAAAAGTTCCCACAGAGCCAGGCAGTTCTGCTGTGCTGCCCACACCAGCATGAGCTGGGCACCGCTGATGTCAATGGGACTTATCACCCACCCAGCCCTGGGCCTGACCCTGGGCCCTTCGTGCCACATGGTGCAGGAAGAGTCCTTTTCTGACTCAGTCACAGGGACTCCTCTGGTGGCCCACAAGACTGAAGGGAAGGCAGCAGCGGCCAGGATTGACCTGACTTGTAGTTTTTCACCCCAGAGTGTCCATGGAAGCCTAATCCTCTGGAGTGAGTGGAATGCATTGGCAGGAGGGGATGCCTGGAGCCTGAAGGAAGGTTCTCTGGGTGGAGACGCTGACCCCAGGGCTGAGACATCTCTGCTTCTTGTTCGAGGCCAGCCCACGTTGGATTGCATAGTGAGGTCTCGGGGCCCACGTGGGCAGCTGGGACTGGAAGCTCGCCCTTGGGAAACTGTGTGCCATCCGTCCCATGGCCTATGCTATAGTCCAGGAAGACCCGTCAGCGAGTGGACTCAATGATCCCTTATTTTCGTGTGTCTTTTGGGCCTTTCCTGACCTTGTGAGCTCCTGGGAAAACGGTGTTCCAACCATCGGCTGTGTTAGCAGAGAGATTTCAGGGCTGCTCAGCCTCAGACACCCAGGAAATCACATGCTGCTACTACCAGGCTCCACGGGTCGCCCCCTCCCCACCCTCTTCATGACACCCACCAGAAGATTCTCGTCCCAGGAGAGGAATGGGCTTGCCCAAAGGATGACTTGTCCCTGCCTTAGGATGGGCCTCAGGGTGTGGGGGTCACAGTATACTCTGACCTGGCCCGGCAAGCCTGGGTTGGTGACTTAATCTGGCCAGCTTCACTGTGAGAGGGGGCAATAAAAGGGCCACTGAGGTTAAATGACAGTGTAACCAGGAGGGCTGAGCACAAGCCTGGCATGGACCCATCTGGAAGGAATCCCACCCGCTGGCGGTGATGGTGATGAGATTGCGCCTTCAGGAAGACCAAGATAGGTGAAGTTGGCTTCCTAACAGTCCTCATCAACCTCCTGTCTGACTCCTGGAAGCCTTCCCTGAAGACTCCTTGCTTGAATCCTTTCCATGACGGGCTTCTCACAACCTCACTAGGAAGTCCTCACCATCTGCTGGTGTCTACTGGCCTTTTTCTTTCCCTGTTTCACTCCCTTACCCCCTCATCTCCTTTCTCCCATCTGTCTTCCTTCCTCCCTTCCTCCCTCCCTACCTTCTTTCCTCCCTCCTTCCCTCCCTTGCCTGCCATACTTCGTTTCTACCTTCCTTCCTCCTTTGCCTTCCTTCCTTCCCTCCTCATTCCCTTCCTCTCTTCCCCCTTCACCACCCTTCTTTCCCTCTTTTCCTTCCCTCTTTCCTTCCTTCTTTCCTTCCTTTCTTCCTCCTTCTCCTCTCTCCCTCCCTCCTTCCCTCCCTTCCTCCCACCCTCTTCTCACTCCTATGCCTTGTTTCAGACCCAATTCCAGGTGACTCAGGCTTCTGTAAGGAGGATTATTCTGTTCCCATCTGTGATGCACTCATGTCCGATCCTGGACCATGCAGACCCAGGTTGTCTCCTCTTGATGACATTCTTGAGAGCTCTGAAGAAGAGTGTCCCACTGGCTTCCACACACTCTGCCCAGGTCCTCTTATGGGGAGTTCGAAGCTCTGTCCCTTTCTGGTTGGGGTGGGCTGTGAGCAGAGCCCCCCTCTCTGCTGCCTCTTCCCATATATTGAGCTCTTATCCGGCCATCCCAGAAGGTGCCACAAGCGGCCTGGCTTCTATGGGGACTGGCTTGGGGACTGTCTTATTAATTATCCCATCTGCATATTTCTCCCAGCCCAAGTGGCCACGTGATTCTGAGATCCTCAGGCTCAGGATGGAAAGGACCCTCTCATTTAGGCCTGTGGGACATGTCTCATCCCAGTCCCCCGAGAAGGTGCCCGAGTGCCCACATGGGCAGACGCAGCCCACGCCACACAGATGCACTCCAGAACACATTGGTACCACGTGCCCGCCGTGGGCACCACCTCAGTCATGCGTGTAAACAGCCAAAACACACATGCAGGTGTGCACACAGGCACACAAGCACATGTACACCCCCTGCTGTCACGCACTCTCACACATGCACACAGGAACATGCACTCAGATGCACAGGCACAGGTAACACCTGTGCACGGAAGCCCCCGGCATACATGGATTTCAGTTCAAAGTCCCTGTTTCCCTGATAAACACCACAGGCTTCAGCGGCCTCTGCCAACACGCTCCAGATTTTCTGCCCATGGCAGATGGCCTCTGGGACCCAGCAGGGAGAGGCCTTGCCTTTGACCCTGGCTGGGCTCAGGACATCTGAGCAGGCGCAGCCCCCGCCTCATGGCCCCTCTGTAACCTGCTGGAGGACACACGGTGAGTGGGACAGTTGCTGGAGCCTGTGGGCACCCTGCTCCCCAGGGCTGATGGATGACACCAGGGCACACACGGGGACTCCACAGAGGAGGTGGTGGTGCAAGACACAGGTTGCCTGACCTCAGGATATGAAAGGCAGCCGGTGTGCCATCCCGGGGACACCAGGGGCCAGAGTCATTGCCCACCGGCTCTAGAAGGCACATGTGCTGGAGAGAGACACCCAGGAGCAAGATGAGGAACCAGGCTGCGACTTGCCTTTTATTTCCTGAGCAGTGGCAGGGCAGAGAAACCGGGGAGCAAGGACAGGCTGGGGGGTCGGGCAGGGCCCGTGACGAGAACACAGCCCCTGGCTACCACCCTCAGCTCCGGCCCCTCCCCGGAGGTGCTGGTGGGCAGCTTGCTCCTGAACGCCCCCATTTCCATGATGTCATGACTTGGTCGTGAGGCATGGCTCCGGACAGGACCTGGGCATGATCAGGGCCCCGTTGGGAAGCAGATTTCTCCCTTTTTCATCCATAATTATTTTCTTTATGGTTTATTGGAGTGTATCATTCTGGAGACAGAAAGAGTCCTGGTGGGTGCCGGGAGGTGCTCAGGTCAAATGTCACAAAGAAGCCAGCAGAAAGAAGGGGTATGTGGCTAGAGGGCCTCTGCCTTGTCCCGGTACCTTCGACGTTGCTGGGGGACTCAGTGTCTCTTGTGTAGGGCGAGGTGAGCGCACCCTTTCCCACACTGATGGGCCCCACCCTCGCCACCCCTCACTCTGTACCTTCAGTCCGGGGCTTTGCCCTGGTTTTACAAAGACAAGTGCTTGTGATGCCTCGAAGGCTCCCCTGGGCACAGGGGAGGCTGTGTCTTCACAGAGCTCGAATCAGGCCCTGGAGGGATGCAACGTCACCTCCGGGGCTGCCGGTGTGATTGTCTAATTATGAAACTGATCAATGCCTTCATGGAGAGGGACCCCGGGAGCTTGACCCAGCTTGAGAGCCAGCCATGTTTCACTTTACATGTCTACTTGACAGGGCCGCCAGGCACCCAGGCATTCAGGCAAATGTGATCTGGCTGAGCCTAAGGGTGTTTCTGGATGGGATTAACATTTGGGTGGGCTGATGCAGTACAGCAGGGCTTCTCCCTCGTGTGAGTGGGCCTCATTCAATCCAGCTGAGGACCTGAATGGAAGAGAAAGGCTGACTCAAGGGAACCTTGCTGCCTGCCCACGAAACTGGGCATGGGCTCGTCTTCTGTCTCCAGCCTGGACCTCACTCCATCAACTCTCTGGGGTCTGCGGGTGCCAACTTCAGCTCCTGCAACTCCTCAGTCTACTACCATGTGAGCCAATTCTGTATAATGAATACATATAGATACGTGTGTGTGTGTGTGTGTGTGTTTACACACACAGATCTTCTGTTTCTCTGCAGAACCTGGCTTTGCAGGGCCCCGAGGATGCTGCCCTGATTATCTGCTATTTAACCCAAGACTGGAAGGCTCAGGAGGTGATGGTGTCACTGGGGACAAGTGTCACCCAGGGACAGGGAACCACGGAGGAGGCACAGCTTCTGCTGAGATGCCACTCATGGCAATAACACCCAGCCTCCCCTCTGGTCTCTTCTCTTCCAGCCTCCCGCAGACACAGCATATTTCCCTGCGGCTGGCCCACCCGGAGGCACCAGCAGTCTCAGTCTGGTCTGGGCTCCTCCTCCTCTGGGAGCTGGTCCCCTGCCCTGAACTCCTTTGCTGTGAATGCCTGCAGTGGTTATGGTTTCCCTGGTAGGCTCTGACCAAGGAGGACAGGTGTGGGCCTGGGAACCTAGCAGGAGCCTTGGGCCCGACCAGGGTGTGTACGGTGGCTCGAGAGGGCTAAGGCCAGGGAGCATCAGGTGGCACGAAGGAGTGATCCGAGCAGGCAGACGTGGGGCTGAGCAAAGGACTTTGAGCCTGACCCAATGGGCAGTTGGGAGCCAGCCCGCCAGGGATTCAGTGGGCCACAGTAAGGACCCCAAATTTCTGCACACCAGAAGATCTCTGGGCACCTCTGCAATCTGGCTTCTGCCCTGTTCTCCATCTTGCCATGAGTTGGGTGTTTTAGTGGGATAGAGAGGTTTCTGCCCCTTCAGGCCATCACAAGGCTTCTGGTGGCCCCCAGGTAGGTTCTGAGATTCACCTGGGTCAGCAAGGACCTGTCTGTGCCTCAAGGTGCTGGAATAGGCCACAGTCCCCAAGGAGGACTTGGCCCTGCCACCAACACCAGGTGGCCAGCACATGGAGTAGAGCCCACACCCTGGTGAGGGGCCTGGGGGCTCAGGGCGTAGGTGGTGAGCCCTGTGGTGCCCCTATTGCCCATCACTGGACCCACAAGGAGAGGAGGTACAGGAGCCGCCAAAAAGAACCGTGTTGCCGGGAGCCACCTCAGCCCCCTGCAGCCTACAGATGGTTAAATCCACCTTCACTTTTCTTTCCAGACACTGGTCAGTGCAGACAGGATCAGCCATGGATGGTCCCAGGCTCCCTGCCCCGGTCTTGCCTCTGCCCTCTCTTGGGCTCTGTCCTGTCCTGCTTGGCCCCCTTGGCAGCTGCTCCTGACTCTGCCCTGGGAGACTGGGGTTCTGCAGCCTGGCCTCTGCCCCCTCCTCCTCCCCAAGGGTCAGCTCTCAGGTGGCCAAGTCTATCCCTGTCTGACCATCCCAGGGAGGGTCCTGTGGAACTCAGTCTTCTTGCTGGGAGTGTTCTTGTCTTCAGAGATTGTGGTTGTGAGGCTTCACGGCAGGAGGAATCTTTGTTTCTGTCCTGACCTACCTGATTCCCGCCTAGAAAAGAGGGGATCAACAAGAAGGGCTGAGAAGTCCTGCCTGCCCCAACATTGACGCTGGCGGTGGCAGCCGGCCTCTCTCCAGTTCTTGCCGCCAGACTCCATGCTAACACCACGCACTTCACTCATCCACAGCCTCCCCCTAAGCTCTTCTCCATGCAGCATCAAGAGGACAAGCTATAGGGTCTCCACCCATGGAGACAGGAAATCCTACAGGCAGGCAAATATCCTTCAACATCAAGAGGTGACAGTGGCCATGAAGGAACCAAAGCTGGCAAGAAGAAAGAGGGGGACAGAGTGGAGGCTGATCCCAGGGGCTTCACTGTGGAGACAACATTCAAGAAGAAGGCCAAGTAAGGTGGGGGAGAGGCATGTGAACATGTGAGGAAAGGTGTCCTGGCAGAGAGAAACACATGTGCAAAGGCCCTGTGGCAGGAGTGTGCAGTGTGTTTGAGGAGCCAGGGAGGCGAGGGGAAGGGCTGGAGGTGAGGTCAGGGAGCCCATAAACAGCAGGTCACAGAGGGTCTTCGAGGCCATGAAGAGGGCTTTGGGTGTGTTCCTATGCCTGGGGGGAGATACTCAAGTCTTTCCAGCAGGCAGAGACACAGTGTGGCTTGTGTTAAAAGGATTCCTCCAGCTGCCAAGAGAAGGCTAGAGTGAGCCAAGGGAAAAGATGGAAGCTATTGTGGTCCCCTCAGTGGGAGGTGACATGAACCAAGGCGAGGGCAGAGGTCGGTGGGGTCTGGGTGAGGCCATGGCCGCAGGGGACCAAGGCTGAGTCACGATATTCCTCCTTGCTCCAGGTCTCCTTCATCTGTCTCTTTGCAGTAGGAGATCAGAGCCCCTACATCTTAGGCCAGAGGGACCCCGGTCCTCAGAAATGTGACGGAACATCTTGTGGGTGACTAAAAACCAGGTTCGGCCCACCACCCTCGGGGCAGGACCTCCAGCGTCCTCGGGGCCCGACAGCCAGTCCAGGGAGGGAGAAGAAAGAGGCAGAGGCCTTCAGCCCAAGAAGGCCTGGCCTTTCTTCACGGGGAGATACCACGGCAGCCCTGCCTCAGCCCCCCACCCCCAAGGTACTCTTGAGGGAGTTGAAAATGAGCCCTATGCTAAGGCCATCTGGGTAATAAATGTGGTCAGGACATCTGGAAAGCTATTGGAGGAAAGATAAAATGAATTCGCACCTCATTCCAGAAACAGGAATGAGCTCCACCCGGATCACAGATCCACAGCTGTCATGAGACCCTGGAATCTGGAAGCAGGGACTCCTCAACTAGGGTGAGGAGGACCTTCCAACTAGGACTAAGAACCAGAACTGATCATTTGATACAGGAAAATAAATGAAAACAACAACAACAAAATGCCAAGCAAGTTATCTTTGCATGGCAAAAACACCATATGCAAAGTCAAAGGACAAATAGAAAACTGGGAGAAAATATTTGCAACGTATTTCACAGGCCAGTGTTCTTTAAATTACACCCATCATTTTAAAACCGGAAAAAAAAACGACCAAAAGAAATGAACAGGCAATTCACAAAAGAGACTGTGAATGGCCCTTAAACACACGAAACACGTCAATCAAGGGAAATGTGAATCTGGATCACACCGAAGTACCATTTCTCACCTGTCACAATGACGGCATTCACCTGGCAAGAGTCCCTGCTGGGGAGGGTGTGGGAATCCATATGCTCTTGAGGGTTTTCTTTTTCAAATTTTTATTATTGTTTGTTTTGAGTCGGTGTCTCGATCTGTCGCCCAGGCTGAGTGCAGTGCCATGATCAGGGCTCACCTCAGCCTTCACTTCCCAGGCTCAAGCAATCCTTCTACCTCAGTCTTCCAGGTAGCTGAGACTACAGGCACATACTACTACACCCAGCTGATTTCCTCCCGTTGTTAGTGGGAATGCCACGGAGATGGTGGGGTCTCCATGGTGGAAAATTGGGTTACCTCTTATCAAATGATGCACAGTCTGCACTCCCCTTCCCATCAGCAATCTCACTTCTAGGCGTTTGCCCTGGAGCTACACCTCCACGCATGTGTGAGGCTATGCACCACTGTTTGCAGTTGCAGGAGCTTGGGAATGACCTGAACCCCCATGCAGGAGAGATGCTGAAGGATCTGCGGTATATCCACACGGTGGAGTACTATGCAGCTGTGGAAAAGAATAGGACTTTGAATAAGCAGGAAGGGATTTCCCAGAGCTGTTGCTGCCTGTGGACAGCAAGTGCAGGGAGCACACAGAGCATGCACCTTCTGAGAAGAAAGGAGGAGCATAAGGCGCTATCCTCAGAAGACAGACACAGATGGATCAAGCAGCAAATGGCTAGGTGGGTGGGAGGGGAGGGTGGAGGACACAGGAAGAGGGGAACTTCCTGGGGTCCTTTGGGTCTCATTTTGGCATTTGGGAGTATGCTAGTGTTTTCCATATCTAAAACAGAAAACGGAACCAGGTCGGGAAGACGGGAAAGACCCACAAGTGGCAGGAAACTAACATATGAACTCAAACTTGTTTCAGATGAGCACCATAACAATGCTGAAAAGAAGGAGGAGAGAAAGAAAACAAGAACCAATCCTTGCGCGTAGGGCTGGAATGGAGGGCTTGGGAGGGAACTGGGAACAAATACTGGACTCTTCCTAATAGGTGTTTGTATAGCACCATGAGCAAGAGATTCTGGAATTCTTCTGGCTGTGCCATAGAACCAAGCATGTGAAAAGGTGTGACACTGGGTTCTCATTGAGAAGGAAGGGGTATCACAAAGGAAGAGGAAAAGCGGGAGAGGCCCCATGGGTGTGGGCCAGGGTCAGGGGTCAGGGGCGCCAGATGGAGCTAGGAGCACACAGGCTCCCTGGAGACCCCCCATGAGGGAAGGTGGGGAGTGGGGTAAGGTGGACCCCATGTGATCTCTGACAACCCAGCAGATGGCTCTGGAGCAAACACCGCCCATAGGGTCCTGCATTGGGTGGAAACATTCAGGCCCTTATACCACCGTCTTTCCCTAGTGTTGGCTGAGGGTTTCCCCATGGGTGAGACTTGAGGAACTGACTGCTGGAGCCAGCACTCTGTGCAGTGGGGGAGCTGAGAGGGCATCTCTGTGTCTGCCTGGAGGGACCAGGGGAAGGCATGTTTCTGAGCTGTGTCTATGTGTGTGTGCATGCATTTGTTCATAAGGACATGTATGTGTACATCATCGTATATTTCTTGGCTGTGTACATAGAAAGTCCTAGAAGCAAAGCCATCCCATGGTGAGGAGCACGCCCAGCACCCAGGCCTGGGATTGGACGATTCTTCCCCACAGAAAGGAGCCAGGCTCCTCAGAGAAACAGCAGGTCCGGGGCTGGGGCAAGGAAGGTATGAGGAACTTCCAATAGCTTGTTGTTCCCCAAAGTAAGGATCCATTAAGAAAAAATGACAAAGACACAGCATAGGAACCAGGAGGCTGCTGGGAAAGGGCTTCCATTGGCCAAATCTGGGACAATCTGGGCCCAAAGTAACTAAGAATGTCATGAATTATAAACCGTTGGAAGACATAGGTTCATACCAACAGGAATGAATGAATTCAATGAATCCATGAGTTCATACCAGCAGGAATGAATGAATGAAGAATGGAGGAGGGAGGGGCCCTTACCTGCTGTAGAATGTGAGGGACTGGGGTTGGAAAACACAGTTTTGCAACCATGATTGTGAAGACCCGTCAGGTCCAGAGTCAGCGGCAGGTGATGTGGGAATTTGTGGAGGTGCTGGACATTGGTCTCAGAGGTTCTCCCGGGGGTGGTGGTTAGTTTCAAGGGAAGACACAGTCGTTACACAGAGAAGAAATCCGTGCATCACCTAGGTGAGCAAGACGAGCATTGCCCTGAAAACACACCATTGTGTGTGTTGTGGCTGCCCAGGATGCCTAACAACGTAAAAACCACCAGACCAATTCAAACAGAGCAACATTCTGTAGTTTAAAAGCCGGAGGTGGGATGTGGGGGAGAGAGTAGTTTTCAAAGATGCGAATGGCCTAAAGAGAAAGACTGTGGAAACGTTCCAGGTTAAAGGAAGGTAAAGGGGCCCGGCAAGTAAACACAAAACCCGGTCTTGGATCCGGTACTGAGAGGAAAAAAAGCTATACAGGACGTTACTGGGCCATTGGCCAACTGGGATATGGATGGCGGATTAGATCAAAGAATTGGAGCGATGTTGAACTTCCTGGAGTTGGTAACTGCACTACGGCTGTGTAGAAGAATATCCCTTTCCTTAGGAAACACACACTGTAGTATGGAGGGGTAATGGCCCCTTAGACAGCTCAGAAAAACTATACAGATGGGAGGGATAGGTGGGAGAGGAGACTGAGAGAGACAAAGAGGCAGAGAAAAAAAATTGCAAGTGATAAAGCCATGGGGAAATATGGTAAGAAATGGCAAATTTGAGCAAGGGATATGGGGGTTCTTTGTCAGATTCCTGCTTTTCAATGTTTTTGCAAAGTTCAGAAATATTTGCAAATAACAAAGTCTTTAAGCATGAGCCCATTTCTCTTCCTGACTGGCAGCTGCATGTGGACCACGCTTTACCCTTCCAGAGCTGCGCTGTTCAGGCCAGTGGCTGAACCCGAGGTTTCCTGGGTGTGTGTGGAACGCCCTGGGTAGGAAAGGGGCATGCTGGCGTATGCCAGGGCAGAGACAGGCTAAGGAGAAGTGCAAGGTCAGCCTTGGTTGTGCAGTGAAGTCAGAGGAGAGCAGAGGCCCCTGAGTCTCCAGCCCCCCAGGATGGGGCTGTCCGCCATTGCCTCTGCCCTTCCTTCCAGGTCCTGAGTCTGGAGAATGAATCAAAGGTGAGTAGAGACACCCCCGGTGTCCCTGTCCCCAAAGCAGACTCCCCCCACTGCCCTCCGGGGGTTCTGGTCCCAGCCCAGACCCCAAACACCAAAGGGCCCCCTCCCGAGGCTGGGCCATGAACACTGCTTGGCATTCAGCCAGCCTCTTGTCAGGTGTCATGTGCTTCTCCAGTGTGGTCCCCGGACCACATGACCCCAGAGCTGATCAGACATGCAGAGTCCTGGGCCCTTACCCAGACCTGCTGAGTGGAAGTCTGCATTTGAACAAGACTCCTCAGGTGTTTTAGGGGAGTATTACCCCCTAAGAGAAACCCTGAGCTAAAGCACTTAGTGAGAGAGTGAAAGAGAGGGAGAGAGAAAGAGGGAGAGAGAGAGAGTAACGGCAATGAGGGAGCAGTTTCCTTAAGTGTGCAAAGTTCAGCAGACTTCTGGGGCTGCTGGCTCTTTGTCCAGGCTGAGGGCCAGGCCCCAAATGCCTCTGCCACATGGCCGGGCTGGCGGTGCTTGCAACCGCTGTGTCCCACCTGCGGGCCCACGTTGAGTGCTAGGGGACACTGGCAATCTGTGCCTCTGAGACCTGGATTCAGGCAGAAGACACTCAGGACAGGGGCTGGGACAAAATCAGTCTCTCTCACATGAGGCCAAGAGCCCAAGATGCGAGTTTACCCCCAAGGAAACAATCATCTGGAACCAGCAAGAAGTGTCCAGAGCCTCAGAGGCCCAGGCGAGTCGAGTTGTTCATCTGGGCTGGACGTCTTTCATGATCAGGATAATTTCTTGTGGAAACTGACCGCGTGGCCCTCTGTAGGTAGGGATTGTGGGTCACGGGGGAGGGATGGGGGTCCACCCGGCCTGGCCCACCAGCACTCAGCTCTAAGGGGCAGCCCGGTGCAACAGGGTGGGGGACTCAAAACCAAATCCTGACTACCACTCACTGATTGTGTGACCTTGGGCGTGTTACTAAGCTGTCAGGGTCTCAGTGTTGCCATCTGTCTTGTGGGAGTGATGACAGCGCCTCTGTCCGTGAGGGTTAAGATTGAGGGTACAGAGCACTCAGGACAGAGCAGGGCCTGGCGCAGAGTAGTGCTGGGGGCTTGCTGTGAGTGGTTGGCTCTGTGTCCTGCCGTGAGGGGAGAGGGGCCAGGCGGTGTCGCCACATCCCATCAGCCTCAGTGATCGCCAGCCCTGGGCCTCATCGGGGCTGTCTAGCCAATTGCAGCCCGGCTTTTCCCATCCGTCCATACAACAGAAGCCGCAGGACAGCGCCTCCCCCTGGGATCATTTGCAAAGCCCAGCGCTTCTATGGGCCCATTTCACAGATAGGAAAATGCCTGCACCAAGGGTCTTAGAAACTCCGACAGATCAGATCCACCGTCCTCCTGCCAGGGGAGTCAGCATCAAACACAGATTGTCAGGAGGCAGAAGGTGGCTTCTTGTGGGTTTAGGAAGAAAAAAGGTTCAGGAGAAACACCAGGGAACTACCTGGTGGGGAGTCATCAAAGGGCTGAATCTGTTATCTGACTCTGCACCATAAAGAATGGAGGTCAGACATGGTAGCTCCAGCCTGTCACCCCAGTGCTTTGAGAGACCAAGGCAGGAGGAACGCTTGGGGCTAGGAATTCAAGACCAATCTATACAACATAGCGAAAAGTCATCTTTACAAAAAAAAAAAAATTTTATTTAATTAGTCAGGCGCATGGTGGCACATGCCTTTAGTTCCAGCTACTTGGGAGGCTGAAGCAGGAGGATTACTTGAACCCAGGAGGTTGAGGTTACAGTGAACTATGATCATGCCACTGCACTCCAGCCTGGGTGACAGAGTGAGAGCTTGTCAAAGAAGGAAGGATGGAAGGAAGGTAGGAAAGAAGGAAGGAGAGAGAGAGAGAGAGAAGAAAGAAAGGAAAGAGGAAAAGAAAAAGATGGAGACCACCGATGACAAAGGAATCGAACCTGGACCCCAAAAGCATCATGGGGATAGATTAGGGGCAACCACAGAAGATCACCTCCCCATCCTGGATTTGTAAACGCCAAGCAGGAACTTGTGGATTTCCACAGGTGTGCAAGGGATTTTGAAACGATCTTCTCTTGAGAGACAGGGAAGCCACAGCTGATATCTAGATCCCACCTCTACTCCCACCCGGAAGCTGTTGGCAAATGTTTATTACAAAGCAAGTGAATAAACAGATGGCGAAGGGCAACCTGGTTCTCTAGGCATCTGTCCTTGCAGGTTTTCTTCTTCGTCTTCATGAAGGAAAGGGGAAAAATAAAAAAAAAAGATGATCCTGTGTACTAAGACCCCCACTCGTTCCTCCAAAGCCAGGCGTGGTGCTCCCACATGGGCTGGCTGGCTTGAAGTCAAACAGAAAACCTTTGAAAGGCAAAGTGTGGCCCCCTTTCTGTCTGTGGGCAGGAAGCCCCCAGACAAAGGCGGCTCAGGCATCTGCTGGGCTGAGGGGGAAGTTCTTCTGAAAAGCCTGTGTTAAGACAGGCCAAGAGCTTGTGTCCTTGACCTTGGGGACAAGTGGCGTAGAAGAGAAGTCACACAGCAAGCTCACCTGAGGGACATGGCCACCTGGCACCCTCACGGATCCAGGACCCAGCCCGGAACAGCCCTTGGATTCCAGGCCATGGGACAGCATTTCTGACAGTGCTCAATTTGCACTTGGAAAAAAAAAAAAAAAGAAAGGGACCAGGAATGAAGGGGATGGAATGAATTATCCAGCAGATCAGACATTCAGTTGAAACCCAGGACCTTGCAGAGTCTTGTGTGAAATCTTGCAGGCAGCATAAACAGAGTGGCGGCCAACCTCACCACCAGAAATATTCAATAATAAAACACAGCTGTCGGCGCGCTGGCGTTTCCCAAGCAGACTTTGTCATTCTTGCCATTAGAAATGCTGACAAAGTAAAAAACTGTCAAATGAAAGCCAGTTTTCTCCCACCCCGCCCCACCCAGGAGGGAGGTTTTTGTGAACTGCCGTCTAAATATTCACTTAGAACTTGAACGATCCAAAAAATAATCCAAGACAGAACTTCTTGGAAACACATTTGGAACCAAGCGCTTGTGAGAGACCTTGGTTGATCTTGGCTGGGACAATCGCTTTGGTTTGAAATCTGTGTCTTGATTATTAAAAAGCCCTGGAGTCCCGTCCTTGGCTCGCCGCAGGGGTAATTAACCAGGAAGTTTCTTAGCTGACACCGTGAGATGGAGCTGACGGCGTCGTCAGCAGGTCTCGCTGGGACTTTATGATAATAAAATCTTACCATCGTTAACGTCCAGAAAGAAGGACCCAGATGTGGGAGAAGAGAAACATCTGGAGCCACGCTCGATCCTCTGGCTCAAAGTGTCCCCCTCCCTGGGTTTCCAAGGATGGCATCAGAAATGTTGGTAATAAAAACACAACTTTACAGGGGCAGGGAGAAGAGGAAGGCAGAGGACACGGTTCTGTGGAGTTCTGCGGTCTTGGGTGTTTTTCTCATGGGGAAGAGACTTTCGAGTCAAACATACACATCAAAGCCAGGGTCTGTGGGGCGAGGAAGAAAGCGAAGGAAGGGAGTTGAGATTCTGGAAGCAGAGAAAGAGCAAGAAAGAGAATAAATAAAGCAAGGCAGGGGCTTTCCAGGGACCAGGAAGATTCAAAGCCCAGAAGATCAATATACTTAAATCTCTGCACCTGAAATGCAAAAAAAGTAAAATAAAAGAAGCAGACCTCATTTTTAAAAAAGCACAGAAGGCAATGGAACCTTGGAGAAGCATGGGGTGGAGGGAGTTCAAGGCATTGACTAAAGGGCTCATGAGAAGTTTCAGTAGAAGAAGTGACATTCTGGCTGTGTTGCTGAGGGATGTGTAGGAGTTTTCCAGGCAGACCAAACCATAGGTGCCAAGTGTTAAATGCATGAGAGAGCCAGCAAGTTTTCTTCTTTGTCTTCATGAAAGAAAGAGGGAAAAAGACAATCCTGTGTACTAAGAACCCCACTCGCACCTCTAGAGCCAGGCATGGTACTCCCACATGGGCTGACTGGCTTGAAGTCAAACAGAAAACTTTTGAAAAGCAAAGTGCAACGCCCTCTCTGTCTGTGGGCAGGAAGGCCCGAGGGCTCTGGGAACACACTGCTGAGGCGTCATACCTGACTCTCTGAGCCTGACCCTCCCGAGACGGCATGGTCATGGTACCCAGCCAGATACTACCCAGCAGGCGCTGCCCTGACCCCCCATGGCACTCTGCCCTCCCTGTGGCCATCACGACTCCATCTCGGTGACTAGTTCAGGAGTTACATTAGGAAGCAGATTTGGAATTTTGGGGGTGAGCATGGAGGGCTCGTCCTTCTTCTGCACTCATTGAGGCCCCAGTTCCATCACATGCCTGTGACCCAAGCCCACTTGGGATCAGCCACCTCCCCTTGCAGGACAGAGTGACCCAATCACCAGCCCATCTAATCAGAGAGGAGGCCTGAGGACAGGGGCTGGCGGCTCTGGGAAGTCTGGAACTGGGCGCAGGAGTTCTGGCCTCAGGATGCTACAATGACACCTGCCTCACAGGGCTTGTGGTCTGTCCACCTGGGCTCCAGAAGATCTTTCTCCAGGGAGAAGACACATGAGATCCTTCAGGACATGGAGTTGGCAGGACAGTCCCCCAGCTGTCTTCCTGCTTAGCCACACCACGAAAGTGTCCATGGCCTTCCCTGAGAAAAGAACGATTATCACTGGATGATAAGCTTGTGACCTTGTGCAGAAAACAGTCTTGTTTTAAGCCATGATAAACCAGAAGCTCTCAAGCTGAAAAACCATGTTAAGTTCACAAATAAGCAAGAGGGGTTTTTTTGTTTGTTTGTTTTTAATTTGTCAAATGGCTTCTCTTGTTAAAATGATGCTCAGAACACTCTGGAGTATTGGACATAGACTGTGTCTTGACTGGGTGGTGGTTACACAGGTGTATACATTTGTCAAAAGTCATCAGATTGTAGACTTAAAATGTGCACATTCAGTTGTTTGTAAATTGCAATGATCTTACAGTGTCTCCTCCTTGGAAGAGGACCTTCTGGCCCTGGCAGACCACAAGCCCTGCAAGACAGATGCTGCAGCAGCATGCTGAGACCAGAACCCCTGTGCCCTGCTTTGGTGCCTTCCCAAAGGCCCCTTGATTTACAAAAAATGTACTAAAAGATTTTCAGTGCCATGCCCTCTTTGTGAAAGATAGTTGCATCACAGAATCCAGCTTTGAACGACCATAAACTGCGTCTCACAGTGATTCCTGCCTTGGTGACTCTTCCGCCTGCTATTTGCTGTTTGAGTTCTGAGTACATTTCCCCAAAGTCTCCAGAGAAACTGGCCAGCAAGTGGCCCTGCCACTGGATGCTGCTATGAGCACAACACACTAGTGACAAACAGGCAGTGGCGGGAGGACATTGTGACTTTAAGAGTGACTTCCTTGGCAGGGAGGAGGACCCGCAGCTGTGTCTTTTTCTCAATTCCATATTTTTTCCCACTTCTCTCCTTTGCTCAGAAGCGTGTGATGTGACCGTAACAGAACCCTCAGATGCCGACTCACTGGTTCCGTCCAGGTGCGGGGAGGGGGATGCCCTAGCCCAGCCACAGTGGCTCTTCCTCTATAGGTAAAGTCACCATCGGCTAGGGAGACCGAGCAGAAGCTGGAGGCCATGCACAGCCTGGCTGTCCTGTTCCCCGGAGCCCGAACCTGGCTGCTCTGTTTCCCCCTTTGCCCTGCACTTCCTTGGAAGAGCTCTTGGGGTGCAGAACGGATGCTTTCTTCTTTGCTGGGAGCATAACAGGCTTCCAGGAAAGTACAAAGACCTCGACCTGCACCAGGGGAAGCCCCCAGGAGACCCGTGCCCCCATGTCAGCCTCCGCAGAGCCTGACTTGCGGCCTGCCCACACAGCTCACCCTCCAGAGCACAGCGACATTTTGGCCACCTGGAAAGGGTTCATGCCACGCAGGCAGGCCTCCCCCGTCCTATACCTCGACTCAGTGATCCAAGGGGACCCATGGGCTAGGCAGCTTCAGCTAAAACAATAGGACGTTGTGTAGAAAAACGATGTGAAATGCATTGTGCTTCCATGACGAGGTTCGTATTTACCCCAGGTCACTGCCAGAGACCAAGGCTCCTTGCAGATGGGTGCGAGGCGTCCCGCGTGGAATGAGTTCCTATGGAAACACGGCGCCCTGTGGGGGCAGGAAGACAGCTTTGCAAAAAACGGCCTTTTCTGTGCGTTTTTGTCACACAGACGAAAGGGAGTACAGAGTCCAGGATGGAAAATTCCCTCTTCCCTCCCAGATCTGCAACCGTGTGACTTTCATGCCGTCTCCTCCCCACAGCCATCTCCGTTATTGGTGGCAGCCACTGGGGTCTCTTGGAGAGCCTCCCCCGTGAGAGACCCTGGCTTATCTTCTAAGACCACTTGAGCTGTGAAGCGGAGGACGTCTAACTCTGAGGTCCACAGACATTCATTGTGAACCTACTGGAGGTGGGCGGTGGAAGCAGCCGGTGCTTGCCCTGCACCGGTCATGGAGACCCTCACGCATGTAGGCTCATCAGATCTTTACAACATTCCCAGGAGAGGTATATGTGGCTATCCTCACTTGATAGAAGAGGAAACTGAGGCACAGAAAGGTGAAGTAACTTGCCCACTGTACTCAGTGGAAGAGGCAAGAACCCCATTTGCCTGGCCGCAGAGTCAGGGCTCTCACCCACTGAGGTACTCACCCTAGAAGACGTGTGAGCCCAGAATTCAAGAAAGTCCCAACTTAATGAGAGACAGACTTGGCAACGCTACAGACTCCAAAGCCTGGCTGCAGGGCCTCAGCCTCCCTCAGGGGGCTTGTCCAGGGTCGACACTGGACCTACGTAGCCAGCTGTGGATGCTCTGACCCTGCCCGGGGTCACCTGCCCTTCTGTGGATGGACCTCTCCTCGCAGGCATGGCCCTGGGGCAGGGACTTTGTTCTTCCATAAAAGGAAGCCATATTTGCAAAAAGCACCACATTTGGCTGGTGAAGTTCGTCCAATCCAAAGTTGTGCCCAAGTTGTTGTAATTCAAACTCGGATGTCGGTTTCAACCCCTATTGCACAACTATTTTGAGCCCAGGAAAGCCCACAAGCGTGTCTATTCTGAGACAACGACACAAAAAGATCCAGTTAGAAAAATGTTCAGAGAAACTTGGGAATTATAATTACTCCTACACCCGAGAGCGTTCAACTGCTCTCATTTCATCAAGTGGCTTTGCAGAAATTGCACGTTAATGTTCTGCCCTAAAGGCACTTGGGGATGGATGGGGATGACAGCATCTTTAACTGATAGAAGGCTCCCCACGGAGAGGCCGAGGGAGACATGGAGCCCAGGCCTCCAAGCTGAGCAGGTGTCCCTGGGGAGGTATGGAGAGGGTCCCATGGCAGTGCCAACCAGCCCAGAGCCAACCACGGGGAAGAGAAGGGAAAGGCATTGGGGAGAGAATCAGGGTACAGATTATACATATCCGATTTATTTTTAAAATACTGTTGGCTGCTTTCACTTGGTGACCATTTGTCACCTGGCCAGGACGGTGCTAAACCCTGAACAGGGATGAACTCATTTAATCATCCAAACTATACTTTAAAATATTTTCTACTAGGGCTGGGCGTGGCAGCTCACCCCTGGAATCCCAGCACTTGGGAAGACTGAGGCAGGAGAATTGCTTGAGCCCCGGAGTTCAAGACCAGCCAGGGCAACACAGTGAGACCTTGTCTCTATGAAAAATTAGCCAAGTGTGGTGGTGCAAGTCCCAGCTACTCAGGAGTCTGAGACAGGAGGATTGCTTGAGCCCAGGAGTTGGAGGCGGTAGTGAGCCATGATTGTGCTACTGCACTCCAGCCTGGGTGACAGAATGAGACCCTGGCTTAAAAAAATTTAAATTGAAAAATCCCTTTACAGCTTGAAAAACTAAGGCAGAGAGATGTTTGATGATCCTGGGAACTAAGTTAGCAGTGTAGAGCGATGAAGTGATGACTTGAAACCTGGACCCCGACTCCTGGGTCTGACTTCCATCTCACAGGTCACAGGCATCCAGAATCTGTGAGGGTGACCTTATTTGGAAAGGAGGTATTTGAAAGTGTAATTCAAGGAAGGATAAAGAATGAGGTCAGCCTGGATAACTGGGTGTGCCCTGCGTCCAATGACTAAGAGTCTAAAAGATACATTGAGGAGAGGCACAGAGAGGAGGATGCCGTGTGACACTGGAGGCAGAGCCTGGAGTGAGGTATCCACAAGCCAAGGAAGCAAGGCATGCTCCTTCCCTGGAGTCTCCAGAGGGAGCATGGCCCTGCTCCCACCTTGACCATGAATTTCTGACCTCTAGAACCGAAAGAGACGACCTTTCCAATTTTCTAAGCCCCCAAGTTTGTGGTCATTTGTCATGGCAATCCCAAGACAGAACTCCTGGATATCAGTACTTTTCATATTAAGAATGATAAGCTTGCAGGTCACGGTGGCTCATGCCTGTCATCCCAGCTCTTTGAAAGGCCAAGGCAGGAAGATTGCTTGAGCCCAAGAGCTGGAGACCAGACAGGGCAGCATAGTGAGACTTTGTCTCTACAAAAAAAAAATTAGCCAGGTGTGATGGTATCCTCCTGTAGTCCCAGTTACTCAGGAGGTGGAAGGCTTGTCTGAGCCCAGGAGGTCAAGGCTGAGGTGAATCATGATCATGCCACTGCACTACAGCCTGGGCAACAGAGTGTGACCCCTGACTCCAAAAATAAAAGAGGATATAGCCGGGCTCGGTGGCTCAGCCTGTAATTCCGCGCCTTTGGGAGGCTGAGGTGAGTGGATTGCCTGAGCCCGCGGGTTCAAGACCCGCCTGGGCAGCGAGACCTCATCTCTACAATGAATCAAAAAATCAGCTGGGCGTGGTAGCACATGCCTGTAATTCTGGCTACTTGGAAGGCTGAGGCGGAAGGATCGCTGAAGCCCAGCAGGTCGAGGCTGCGGTGACCGGGAGCGGCCACTGCATTCCAGTCTGGGCGACAGTGAGACTCCAACTCAAAAAAAAATAAAAAAAAAATAAAAGAGGATAAACTGAGGCTCAAGGAGTTCAGTGGTTTGAAGCACAGATGGCAGGTAGTCCACAAGGGCTGCAGACCCCAAGTTGTTTTTGCCGTGAACATGGTTCTGCCACCAGCCTGGGAAGGGCCTTGGGGTCAGCATTTCTAGGAGGCATCTTGGGGTCAGGAGAAGAGAAAGGTTATGGCCCCAGTAGGGGTCAGCACCAGGAAGAATCAGGGAGCCAGTCTTGCAGTGTCCATGATGGAGCGTGGCTTGGACAGAGGGGTGCGTGGCCACCATGTACTCAGCACTTGGGCCTCCTTGGGCACTTCCAGTTACTTATAGGAACAAAGGCAGCCCACGCCAGGCCAGGATGCTCTGACTGACACCTCTTCAGTGTGTGGGCCCAAGATCCCAATCTCCAGCTCGGAGCAGTTTTGAGTAAGCGGCGGGGAAGGACGCGAGTGGCAAGTTCACTAGACAATACCAGACACCACGCTGTCATGGTCAAGGGGGTGGTTCCAGACCCAAGAAGAAGTGGCTTTCTCCTCATCCCTCAAGCCATCCTGCCAAGCACTGGGGTTGGCTGAGGATTCGGAGGAATGATCACAACAATAGTCATAAAGTGTTAAGTGCTCCTATGTGCCAAGTGCTGGCTCTGGGTCAGGCACAGCTCTAAGCCTTCCACGTGGATGGCCTCGTGGTCAGGGGCCTCCAAGGTAATGCCATCCTCACCCCTTCTTTGTGGAGAGAGGGAGAAAGAGAAGTCCGGCCCGGGCAGATCCTGTTCATCAGGTTTCATGGTCAATAGATTTCAGAGCAAAGGTTTCAGCCTCATTCTGCGAGTCCAGAGGCTTGTTCCTGGCCTCCGTTTTACCAAGCTGCCCCTGTGACCTGAGCACTTTGCACCACGTCTGTCCTCCAGATTCCAAAGTTCAAAAATAGACCCATTTGCCTTGCCCTCCGAACCCTAACAGTGCCTTCCACGGGGGCCTCCATGCATACCCAAGTGGGAGGAAAGATCCAAAGTGGAGTGGCGTCCAACTGAGTTGGGGGGACTCGATCTGTTCTGTGCTGTCTTAAATAGACTCAATCTGCCTTGACTTGGGATGACTTGACGAGAGTTGAATAAGACACCCATCTAGCACTATTTCTGGGAAACAAAAGGAGGTTCACTTGACTCCTTTTTCCTGAGACACACCTAGCGCCCTCTGACTGTGTTGGTGTTGGGTGGGGAGGAAAGTTCTCAGAAGCGACACCCTCCAAGCCTGACTGGGCCCGGCCAGGACTGCAGACATCAGGGCAGGGCAAGGGCAGCTGGAGCATGGCCTCGAACCGGGTTTCCATCTCTGAGCCACGGCTGGCACAGACGTTGCACTTGTACGGACAGAGGGAAAAACCAGGGGCGAATAGGCTGACAGCCTTGCTCAAATGCTGCTGTGCTTGGGAGCCGCAGAATGCTGCCTGCCTGGTATGCACTGAGAGGAAGAAACCGAAGCCCCGTGGCCTTGACTCACCAGACGGCCCACAGGAAGCTGGAGCCAACACGGCTCTGGGGTCCTTGAGGGTGTACACCCTGCAAGGTTCCATGGCTGACCTTGGTTCTGGACGTTTCTCTCCCTCCAGGAGGCAGAGCAGTCTCGGGAAGGGTGAGAGCTTTGAAGCCAGAAAGACCAGCGTGAGTAACTCTGGCCTACTTGCTGTGATTAAATGGTTTCAGCTCTGTGGGCCTCTACTTTTCTTCTCTAAAATGGGAATAGGCCAGGCATGGTGGCTCACACCTGTAATCTCAGCACTTTGGGAGGCCAAGACGGGAGAATTGCTTGTCTAGGAGTTTGAAACCAGCCTAGACAACATGGTGAGGCCACATCTCTCCAAAAATTTAAGAACTTATCAGGGCATGGTGGTGTGCACCTGTAGTACCAGCTACTCAGGAGGCTAAGGCAGAAGGATTGCCTGAGCCAAGGAGGTTGAGACTAGTGAGCCATGATCGTTCCACTGCCCTGCAGCCTGGGTGACAGAGTAAGACTCCAACTCAAAATAAATAGATAAATAAAAATAAAGTAGGAATAGCATTGTACAGAGCAGAGAGCATTCCACAAAGAGAATTTGTCCCCGTGCATGGCAAGTATTGCCCCAGAGTGGGAGACTTAGCCCCCTTAGGACCACCAAGGGAGGCAGGGAAGGCCCGAGGCAGAGCTGAGGCCACTCCGGCTGCTAACCAAACTTCCTTCCTTTCCCTTGTTGAAGAATTTAAATGCCCAGCCATGCACATTCTACCTGCATGACCCCATCGAGTCTTCATGACAGCCCATTACTGTCCCCACTCCACTGATAATGGCCAAGGCCCAGTGACCAAGCGTCGTGGCTTACCTAGGTCTAAAGGGTTTCCCAGGCCACAGGACTCACAGTGCTACGACTGGACAGTCCTGGGCCCAGTGGGACAAGTTGGTGATCCCGGACTAGAGAACCTTACCCCAGTCACTTGACCAGCCTCTGGCAGCCAACTCTGTTGGGGCCTCCACAGGGGCCATCCTTGAGTGGAGTAGCTCCTCCGGCAGACATGGAGCTCCTTCTCCCCACCCCCACACTGCAAATCCCTAGAGAAGTCTCAGGAGGAGCCCACTGTGCGCCCTGCAACCTGGCTTCACAGCACAGGTAAACTGAGGCCTGGGGCCTGTCACCACACAGGCCAGTACCGCATGCTCCCAGGGGGTCCAGAACCAACTTTGGAAATATTCAGAAGTATTTGTGGGAAAAAGGAACACTACTGCTCAGGTTTCCTTTGGGACACAAACATGGCTGCATGTTTACAGGGACATCCTGTAAAATTCCAAAACCCAAATCAAACGGAAACGAACAGTGAAGGGAACATCAGTCCGTGTCGTCGGGATACTTGTCGCAGTGAGCATCACTCATCTGAAATTCCCAGTCCCAGGCGGCGGGGGAAGGGGCAGCAGAGACGCAGGAGGAAGAGAACACTCAGGCCACTGGCAGACGCTGCGTCACAGCCCTCAGTCATGACAATCACTAGCATCCGGCCACAGGACAACACAGTCAGCTTTTCCGTGGGGGGGGGATCAATCCCTCCAGCCCGCTGGGCCCCTGCCCGGTGCCCGCAGTCACGGCACCTTGTTGCCTGAACCTTGAGTCAAAGAAATTAGATAAAAATTATTGATCACATGGCAGCATCATGGCAGGGGCATCTGTGAACTGGCTGTGTCGGGGGCAGTTGGTCCCAGAAGAGGCTGCTCTGTGGGACAGAGGAAGCAGCTGTCATCAGACAGGGGGACCCAGAGCCCGGACCCGGGGAGGCTGCTTGCAGCCAGGCTGGGGAGGAGAGGCATGGGCTTCTCTGCAGGACATTTTGGGGGCTCTGGGAAAAGCAGGCCAGTGGACCCTGGTCATCCTGGGGTAATAAAATGGGAAGGAAGGTGGCCGTGGCCATTATTAACACTGCCTGTTTCCGATATACCAACCCTGGCCAAGGGCTTTTTTGTCATGTTATCGTTTGTTCTCCCCATGGCCCCTGGGGAAGGGTAGTTTCCAGCTGATGTTCTGCAGTCAGAGGGACTGGGACCCCGGCCTCGAGGCCTATGTCAGCCGCCTTGCTCTGGTGACAGGAAGCTGGGGCTTAGTGTTGGGGACTTGCCTGACTTTCTAAGTCTGATGTGTGCTGCCCTGGTGGTCTGGACATTCTCTTGCCGTCCTGATCCTTGTGTCCTCCTCTGTAAAAGAGGTCCTGTGTGTTCCCAGTCCCCACACTGAGGGCTGCTCACCCCACACGCAGAGGGTTCGGTGGGTATGGACTCGATTTCAGCCTCGCACCCCAAGCGGCTGGAGCACCCCTTGGAAGCTGGCATTTCAGGGATTGTTCCTGATGATCTCGTCTTCCCAAGCCACTGGGTCCTCAGGGAGAATCCCTTGGTTTATAATTCATGACATTCTTAGTTACTTTGGGCCCAGATTGTCCCAGATTTGGCCAATGGAAGCCCTTTCCCAGCAGCCTCCTGGTTCCCCCCCCCCCGGTGTGGGGCTTCCAGCAGGGGTGGTCTGGAGGGTCTTGGCCCTGGGGAAGCTTCTGCTCCCTCTCCCCACAGTATGATCACACCTGGGGAAAGATGTCTGTCACTTTCTCAGGTGTGGACGCCAAGAGCCCAGGTGAAGCTGCATGGGCTTTGGAACCCAGCAGGACCATGCTCTATTCCACCAGCAGGGCGGCCTGGGACACCGGAGCTTCTGGGACATTACGTTCCTAATCTCTGAAGTGGAGATGTGGAACCGTTTCCAGGGCTGCAGAGGACTAGGCTGGTGTGTGGAAGGCACAGGCAGGAGGTGTTGGGCCAGCCTCTTGGTGCCGGGATGGTGCTCCGTCACTGCAGTCAGGGGGCCAGCCGGGACCACAGTGAAGGGAAAGTGGGTGTCCTTGCCCAGTCCAGGAGCAGCTAAAGGACAGCCTGGTGGCTCATCTGTCAGGGGAGCAGGGGAGCCCACCAAAGGACAGGATTGCTCTGCCTGCCTCTAAGGGCAACTGGAACTGGGTCTCACACTGTCCAGCAGGGGTGTCTGGCAGCGTTCATCCATCCGTCCTAGGCCCCATGGGTCAAGGGCACCGGAGGCTTGTAGGCTGCAAGGCCCCAGGGCAGGGAGGGAGGGGCAGTGGCCAGGGGAGGGGCTGGCAGGCAGGCCCTCGGGTCAAAACAGTGGCTGGGGTGCATGGTGGGCTGGGGACACCGAAGTGAAGAACAGGACCCTGTGATCAGACAAGGGGGAAGACCATAGGGGGCCTTTGCCACCAGCCCCATCTCCTGGCTCAGAACACTGGGACTGACTGAGTCCTTTCATGTCCCAAAGCTTAGCGGACACACCAGGATCCGTCACGTCACTTACGAAGCCCAGGGCAGAGTAAAAGCTTGGAGTTCTGTGCTCAAAAGCTATGAAGGCTTTCCAGATAGTGACAGCAGAGTGTTAAACCAAATGCGGGCCCTTTGGAAGTTGGGGCCCCAGGACTGGCTGAGACGGCTGACATCAACATGGCTTAGAGAAGTCAGACAGCTTGTGCAAACGTCTATGCCGCTGGTAAGTGCCCAGGGTGGTATTTGAATCAGTTCCGTCTGACCCTGAAGTCTGAGCTCCAAATCACGTTTGAGTTCCGGTCTTCGGAAGATATGGATGGACACACCTGGCTCAGGTCCCAGTTCCAGGGTGCGTCTCAGGGGCTGTACCCGCACTCACACACACTTGTGTGCTTGGGCAGGGTTTGCTGCCCAGTACCTGCACCTGGCTCTCCTGTTGGGACTTCTCCCTCTCTCTTCATCCTTGTCATCCCCTTGCATGACTGATCTCTCCCCTAATTCCTAGGGAAGATGCAGGATCAGGCCCAGCCCATCGGTACCCTTCCTCCTTTTCATTTTCTGGGCTCTTGTAACCGGTCCCTGTGAGCCCAGCCTAGCCAATTGCAGGCACAGAAGCTATGAAGAGAAATTTGGGAAGATGATGTACTCTCCCTACTGGGGGTGCTAGGTTACAGGACCGTCAACTGGGAGCTTCTGAAAACCCCAGCTTGGGAATGGAACTCATGAGAAGCCCCAGCTTGGGAATGGAACTCAAGTGGACAAAAACATGGCCAAAGGTTGGAAAGAGAGACATTCACTGTGGCATCGTTAGATCCCCTGGATCCAGCCATGCCTGAAGTTGAACCCCTGAGCTTTTTTTCTTAAGCCAGTTGAGTTTGGACTTTTGTTAGGTGAAACTAAAAGAGTGTTGTAGTTTGGGATGCTGATCCTTTGTTATATGGGGCAAACAGCAATGACATTTGAACCTGGTTCAATTACCCAGAAGAATAACAGGAACAGGGTCCCAGGAAAGTGGAGAGTGGAGAGCACAGATGAACCATGCGATGGTTAGAATGGCATCTTCCCAGAGCTCTCAAGGTCAAGAAAGACCGAGAAGACACGTGAGAGATCAAGGGCATTGAACCCACCCACCCACGGATCTTCACAATAGTCAGCATAGACCACTGGACAGAGGACAAGTGGTTTCCACAAGGCCAAGAGCAGGTTTCTTTTCTGACTCAGTTTCCCCAGAGGATCTCCCACATAGGCTGAAATGGAAAGAAGCAGTTGCCAGGACTGACCTGAGTTGTCCAACAGTGCAGTTTTTCACCCCAGAATGTCTCTGGAAGCCCGATCCTCTGGGTCAGGAGGGATGCCTTGGCAGGAGGGGATGCCTAGGGCCAGAAAGAAAGTTCTCTGGGTGGAGACACCTACCCCAGGGCTGGGATGGTCTCAGGGGCGTGTTGGGGCCAGCCCACATTGGAGTGTACAGTGAGATCTCCGGGATCACATGGGCGGCCGGAGTGAGAGGAGTCATCATGGACGGTGAAGTGGAGACATCTCAGGAGGCCGGTGGGGTGACGAGTGGCCAGAGGTCCTAAATGATGGGTGTGGAGAGAGAGAAGGAGGGATGGGAACAGATCGTGAGGGAGGCAGAGACGGGGAGCAGGAGGCAAGCGTGGCGCTGATGCAGGCAGAGGTGCAGCTTGGGAAAGAACAGGCATGGGAAAATCATCCAGGTTCTTCCCCCAAAACCTTCCACGCCAGGCAGACGTCAGAACTGCTCAGGCGATGCGTTTTGTTTTAGATTTTTTTTTCCTTTCACGGGCAAATGGTCAAAATTACAGATGCTTGACATGAAGAAGTCAGATTTCTCCATCCCTTTTGGATATTTTTGTTGTTTTTGTATAACATGTTCTGGCCGTGTCTTTTTGACATAAGAAGGCTTTATTTTCTTTGGGGCAACAGTGTCAATTTTGACCTTCAACAAGGCAGCATCATATGCGTCACTGTGATGCGGCTCAGAGATGTCCTTCGAGGGTTCATGTGGGTAAGTCTCCTTCCCTGAGGTCTGCAGGATTGGCATTGCTTTTCTGTCTCCTAGAGGGAAAGCAGTTTGGTTTGTTTGGGGTTTTTTGGGGGGGGAACCAGATATAATTTTGTAGTTGTATAAGCGTTGCACACTCCATCCATGAGTCCGGAGGAAGAGGGAAGAAAGGACCTTGTGCGATTTCATGTTGACCTGTAAATACAGACTGAAATGCAAGCAGGCCTCGGTGCATGGCTGGACGGATTCTACAAGGTAGAGGTGCCTGTGTCCTCACCCCCAAAGCAGGATACCTCCAGCCTCACAGAGCTCCCATGCATCCCAAACGTGGCTGCCGCTGCTTCCATCCCCACTGTTCTGCGTCTCTTTACTTCCCACCAGATTCCGAGCAAGCAAATGAGCAGGTGCAGAGGGCTCAGCCTTTCCCGAGTGTCACCTTCTCCCTCTTTCCTTGAAGCCCTGTGAGATCCTTCATGCTCTCTGCCCATTTTACAGATGAACACCCGAGGCTCAGTGTGTCAGTCACTTGTCTGAGGTCTCAGGACTGGCCGTGGGAGGAGCCAAGGTCCAGCCCTTCGCAGGCTGAGTCTGGTGGTCACGCCTTTCCTCACTGACCAACTGCTTCCTTTCTTCCTGCTGGCCATAAAGAGGGTGCAATGTGTCCCACCACAGACAGCCCCAAGAGAGCTTTACCAGTGGTTCTCAACTGTTACTCAACACACAGGGCTTGTTTTTGAATGAAGGGCAGAGTGACTCCTTGCGTGGAGCACCCTGTGTGTGCACACGGGACGGAAGCCTGAGAGGGACCTTCCGTAGACAAAAACCACCACTGATGGACTGCCTTGTTTGAGGTTCCCCCAAATCAGGCCTGAGACCGATCCTGGGGGCAGGTGATGATAGGAAGCAGGAGTGAAGGAGTGAGGAGGGCGAGAGAGGGAAGGGGTGGGATGAGAAAGGTGCAGCTATGAGCAGGTTCCCTCTGAAGGACGGCATCCTGGAATTGTCCCATGGGGGCCAGAGAAGCCAGGGACTTCACCCCAACTCCTGCAGCTTGTGACTGAGACCTGCCATGGCACCAAGTCCTTGGCACATCCAAGCTGCCCCACATGAGCAGGGCGAGTGCCTGTGACTTGGAAAGAAGTTGTCGGGCAGCCACACCGAGAGCAGAAGGCGGCCGAGGGAGATGGAGGTGGATTGACTGAGTTGCAGGTGAACTCAGGGATTTAGGGGATCCAAGTAGGATACTAGCTTCTGCCACCCAGGTCAAGAGAGGACAGAAAAAGCAGGAGGTCTTTCTGAGGGCTTGTTATTTGCCAAGCTCCATTCTAAGTGCTTTTGCTGATGTCAGTTCATTTAATCCTCACAATAACCCTATGAGAAAATGCTGTCCATGTCACTACAAGCAAGGAAACTGAGGCACACAGAGGTTATTTTCTCACTCAAGGTTACACAACTGGCAGCTGACAGACTGGTGAGCTCAGGCAGTCTGGATTCTGAGACTGCGCTCATAGCCAGGGCTGGGGTGAGGTGAGTTAAAGCACAAAGATGCAAAATGCGGGGGCTCGTCATTCGTGGGGTCCTGCTTCTCCTGAGTCCCAGTCCCGCTCATGACTGCACAAACGATTACCTGGGATGAGCCTCCCCAAAAACATTGCCCAAGACGGCCACACATGGTCTGCCAGCGTGGGCGAGATGGTGTGCGGCCTGGCTCTAAGACTGACCCACGCCCCATGCCTCCACTCGCCCAAGGATATTGAAGTAATTGAGGCAATTATGCAGCTGGGTTATGCAGGAGATAATGTGTGCCTTTGATCGAAGTTTCTCAAGCGCCTCTAGGTAGTTGACAATAAAATACATTACAACTTGATTCGAAGATGCATTTCTACCTCAAAATACAACGAGCTTAGAAGTTGTCGCTTTCATCCTCACAGCAAGGAAAACACCAAACGAACTGAAACTCAACAGTTCTTCTTAGATACACCAGAGAATGGAGATCGCAGGGCAGACCATCACCCCAAAAGCTTGGTACACAGGCAGACACAGAGAATCGTAGTTCAGGGGTATCAGAGGCTGCTGGAACCAATAGCAGGTAGGAACCTTAGATAGTGATGGATCAGTTACCACCACTGGAGGGTGTGCAGAACAACTTGAGAGGAAAAACTCCTGGATGTTCAGTCTCACAAGGAACCCTCACATGTTGACATTTATTTGTTTATTTCTTCATTCATTCATTCATTTATCTTTTAGACACAGGATCTCACTCTGTTACCCAGGCTGGAGTGCAGTGGTATGATCATAGCTTACTTCAGTCTCAAACTGCTAGGCTCAAGTGGTCCTCCCACCTCAGCCTTCCAAGTGACCGGGACTGCAGGCTTACCACCATACCCACCTAATGTTTTAAATGTTTTTTGTAGAGATGCAATCCTACTATGTTTTCCAAGTTTGATCTCAAACTTAATCTCTAAGAAATAAAAAGAGTTTCAAGGGAAACTCAAGATAACAGGAGAGACAAAAGGACACGAGAGGAAGTTGAAACCTCTGTCATCTGTATCTACCAGAAACAATAGACATATCCTCACTTTGAGCCAGATTTACATTAATTGTTATCCCAGTCTACTTACTTCAGCTCCTATTACCCAATACACCATATCAAACTTTCAACCAAAAGTTACAAGGCATACTAAAATCAAGAAAAAACAGACTAAGAAGACAAAACAAGCATCAAAACTCAGATGTGGCAGAGATGTGGGAATTATCAGACTGAGAACTTATAATAACTATGATTGCTATGCCAAGGCTCTAACAGAAAAAGTGTACTGCATACAAGAAGAGGTGATGACATAAATGGTGAGATTTTTTTCTTCTCATCTAAGAAAAAACTAAGAGGAAATGGTAGAAAATAAAAACACTGTGACAGAAAGTAAGAAGGCCTGTGATGACCTCATTAGTATGACATAGGAAGAAAAAAGTCAGTGAGCTTGAATGTATATTAACAGAAACTTCCCAACTGAAAAGCAAAAAGTATGAAAACAACAAAAACAACAGAATAGTCAAGAACTATGGATCAATTACAAAAGGTTTCACTATATGTGATGGGAATTCCAAAAAGAGAAGAGAGAAAGAGAGGAACAGAGCAAATATTTGAAGTAATAAAGGCTGAGTTTTTTCAAAATTAATGACAGATATCAAGAAGCTCAGAGAACACCTAGTAGAATAAATGTCTAAAAAAAAATCGACACCTAAGTATATTGTATTCAAATCAGAAAAAAATCAGGTTTGGTGGCTCAGCCTGTAATCGTAGCACTTTGGGAAACCGAGGTAAGTGGATTGCCTGAGCCCACAGGTTTGAGACCAGCCCAGGCAACTTGGCAAGACCTTGTCTCTACAATAAATCAAAAAATTACCCAGGTGTGGTAGCATGCACCTGTAGTTCTGGCTACTTGGAAGGCTGAGGCAGAAGGATTGCTGGAGCCCAGTGGGTTGATGCTGAGGAGGTGGACAGTGTGCCACTGTACTCCAGCCTGGGTGACGGAGTGAAACTCCAACTCAAACACACACACCACACACACACACACACACACACACACACACACACACACACACTCAAGACAAAGAGAAAACCTTGAAAGAAGCTGGTGGTTGGGGGTAAGGAAACAATAAATCTTACCTACAGGGAAACAAAGATAAAAATTACATCAGGCTTTTCTTCAGAAACCATGCTAGCAAGACTTAAATGAAATATTTAAGTGTTAAAGCAAGAAAAAAGCTTCCCTACCAACCTAGAATTCTATGCCCAATAAAATTATTCTTTAAAAGTGAAGGAAAAATTTAGGACCTTCTCAAACAAATGAAAGCAGATGGAATTTGCCACCAGTAGACCTGACTTACAAGAAATAGTTTTAAAAGTTCTTCTGATGGAAGGAAAACTTAAATCTGCAAAAAGAAAGGGAGATAATTAGATAACTTATAAGTAGAAACAGAAGTAAATATGGTAGAAGTTATTCCAACTGTATTAGTAATCACTTTAAATATCAGTGGACTGAAAACATCAATTAAAAGGCAGAGACTGACAATGGATAAGAAAGCAAGACCCATATATGTTGTCTCCAAGAAAATTGTTTTAAATAAAAAGATGCTGATTAATGAAAAACAAAGGGATGGAGGACGTTATACTGGGCTAACAATAATCAGTTGAAAGTGGGAATAGCAATATTAATTTCAGTCAGAGCAGACTTCAGAGCAAGGAAAGTTATCACGGATAAAGAAGGGCATTACATAATGATAAGTAGGTTAATTCTCCAGAAAGGCTTAGCAATCCTTAACCTAACAACAAAGCATCTGAATACATCAGGCAAAAAGTGATGGGAATACAAGGAGAAACAGACAAACCCACCATTATAGTTGGAGACTCCAACATCCCTCTATCATAAACAGACAGCTTCAGCAGGCTGAAAATCAGTGAAGACCGAGGTGCACCCAACAGCAGCTTCAGTCAATTGGATATCATGGATATCCACAGATCACTTCATCCAACGACAGCACCATACACATTCTTCTCAAGGTCACATTAAACATCCCTCAGGAGAGACCACATTCTGGGCCATAAAACACACCTTCACAAATGTAAAGGCCTGGAATCAAAGTGTACTTTCAAACCACAATGGAATTAAACTAGAAGTCAATTACAGAGAGATAGGTGGAAAATTCCCCAAATATTTTGAGATTGAACAGCACACTTCTAAATAACACATGGGTCGAAAAAATATGTCACAAGAGAAATTTTAAAATATTTTTAGTTAAACAAAAATAAAATATATCTTATCAAAATTTGCAGGATTCAGTGAAAGCAAGGAAGACGTGACTGTAAATTTATAGCATTGAATGCAAATATTACAAAGGAAAAATATCTAAGAACAATTATCTAAACTTCTAGTTTAAGACACTAGAGAAAGAAGCACATTTAAACCTAAAGCAAGTAGAAGAAGATAAATATTAAAAATTAGTCATGAGATTAAAAATAGGCCCTTAGCCCAATTCTGTGTCCCTTGATCCTTGAGTGAATACTGGCATGCAGTAGGTGCTCAATAAATGTGTGCAGAGGGCATAGTGACTGTCACACTACACTGTTTTGATCAGTCTTTGTTCATATGGAATACTCTGATGAGCAGTGATAATAACAATAATTATTATTATTGTTATGGCAACTATTATGGGTCAAGAAATTGCTTAGATCTTTCTTTTCTTTTTTTTTCTTTTTAATAATTTAGACAGGGTCCCAAGTCTGTAGACCAAGCTGGAGTACAGTGGCACAATCCGGACTCACTGCAGCCTCAAACTCCTGGACTCAAGTGATCTCTGTCTCAGCCTCCCAAGTTGCTGGAACTACAGGAACACACCACCATACCCAGTTAATTTATATATTTTTTATAGAGACAAGATCTTACTATGCTACCCAGGCTGGTCTTGAACTCCTGGGCTCAAGCAATCCTCCCGCCTTAGTCTCCCAAAGTGCTGGAATTACAGGCATGAGCCACCATGCCCAGACTCTTTGCATCTTTTATCTTATAATCCGAGTAAGTTCTGGAGCTCCAAACAGCTTGGTTTCTACATAAAGTTGTAGTCAAAGAATTGCATGCCCAGCAATCATAAGCAACTGAACTGAAATTTTCATCTTTACTTGACTCCATACAAGACCTTTACAAGTTATCCACAGTCATGTGCCACATGATGACGTCTTGGTCAATGGCAGACGTATATTTGATGGTGGTCCTATAAGACTATCATGCTGTACTGGAGGGACCCCCCAAACCAGAATTTGTTTATAAAAATTGTGTATTTATTCTTACATGTGTAAACTTCAGTCGCCTTCAAAATACTCTCCATTTGATGCAATACACATATTGAGATGCTTTTTCTGCCGCACAAAACAGTTTTTGAACTCATCGAGTTTGATGCCTTGCAGGGCTTCTGCCATTTTTTGTTTCATCTCTTCTACATCAGCAAAATTTTTTCCTTTGAGAACTTTTTTCATCCAAGGAAACAACAACAAAAAAGCCTCACTGGGTGAGATGAGGTAAATAGAGAGCATGGGATATGGGGATCACGCCATTTTTTGGTCAAAAGCTGCTGAACACTCAGCGCAGTGTGGGCAGGTGTGCTCATAAATCACCCATCATGAAATGGGCAAATGAGTTAAAAGAATCTAAAAAAAAAATTCACTGAAGTCAAACACATTCTCTCACAACACTAGCTGTTTGCAGCAAATAAGATAACAAGTTATTACAGCATTTACAACATATTTACAAGTAAAATGTATGATAACACTATCACAAAAGACTTTATGGGCAATGAAATTAGACATGCCCTGTGTAATCCCTGCCCCTCCAGTGTGGGTGTGACTGTGACTGTCATGAGATGTCACTCTCAGGATTAAGTTATATCATATATCAGCCATGAAGTGATTTTGCAGATGTAATTAAGGTTTCTAATCACTTTGACTTTGAGTTTAATCAAAAGAGAAATATTCCTAGGTGGGTCCAGCCTCATCAGGCAAATTTTTCAAGGAGAAATATTCTCTTGCTAGCCTTGAAAAAGGAAACAGTCCTGTGTGTAACTGCCTATGGAGAGCAGTGTCCTAGCAGCTGGGGAGTGGTGGGATCTGTTATGCAACCACACAGCACTGGAATCTGTCAACAGTCACGGGACCTGGGAGAAGACCCTGAGACTTGGATGAACTCACACTCCCAGCTGACACCCCTACTGCAGCCTTGTGAGACCCTGAGAACCTTGACAGAGGACCTTGCTAAGCCCTGCTGGAACTTCGGACCTACAGAAACAAAGCAATGACATCATACATGGACGTTGTTTTAAGCCACTGCATTTGTGGCCATTTGATATGTAACCACAGAAAATGAATACAAGTTGATTGAAGGTTCAAAGTTTGTCTATGACATGGCACTATATCTCTTTAAGGTGGTTATGAATGCACACCCTCAACCAGAGCAATCACACACACACACACACACACACACACACACACACACACACACACACACACACAAATTCCAATACAAGAGACAAAATGAAAAACTGGAATGTTCAATTAGCCCCAAAGAAGGCAAGGAAAGAGGAACAAAAGAACAAAAACATAAGGGACAAATAAAAAACAAATACCAACTTACTCCACCTAAATGCAGCCACATCAGTAGTGGCATTAAATGTAAATGAACTAAACTCACCATATAAAAGGCACTGATTATCAGACTGAGTAAAAGTAAACAGAACTCAGCTGCAAGCTGTTGATGAGAGTCACTTTCATAGCCAGACTTGAAGGACGCAGGTGAGTTGAAAGTAAGATGATGGGAAATGATACATAATATAAACACCAGTAATAAAAAAGCTAGATATCACCCAAGACAAAGAGAGGCTCCTTATCATGACAAGAAGGGGAATCTGTCAAAAGATATAACCATCTGAAGGTGGATACATCTGATAACAGAGTTGCAGGGCACTTGAAGCAGAAACTGGCAGAGCTAAAATGAGAACCAGACAAATCCACAGCCACAGTTGAGCATTTAACACAAAGTCCTCTGAGTAACTGGCTTTTATTTTTTATGTTTTGACTGACTACAGGGGAATGTATTGATGGTGCATGACGAGGTAGGGCTCCCTAGGTTCCCCCCATTCTTCAGGGGATCTGGCATGGACACTGTAAGGGAGGGAGATTCTCAGTGTAGTCGGGGCCTGAGTGAGGCAGGTACTCCCCAGCAGCTGAGGGTCTCTCTCTTCCTCTATGTTCTTGCTGGGGCTGGTGGTCTGGGGATTCTTACTCCTTGGAGGGTATGTGGACCATGTTGTGTAGCCTAGTTCGTTGTGCTGCCAAGAGAAGGTTGACAATACCGTCATTGAGGGCAATAGCAGCCCCAGCATTGAAGGAGGAAGAGTGGGTGTCATTGTTAATCTTGGAGGACACAACCTGGTGCTCAGTGTAGCCCAGGAAGCCCTTGAAGGAGCCCTCAGATGCCTGCTTCACCACCTTCTTGCTGTCATCATATTTGGTGGGTTTCTCCAGATGGCAGGTCAGGTCCAAGATGGACACATTGGCGATGGGGACATGGAAGGTCATGCCCATGAGCTTCCTATTCAGCTCAGGGACGACCTTGCCCATGGCCTTGGCAGCACTGGTGGACACAGGGGTGATGTTCTGGAGGGCCTCATGGTTATCACACCACAGCTTCACAGAAGCTTCACTGGGTGGCAGTGATGGCATAGATGGTGGTCATGAGTCCCTCCATGATGCATCTCTCTCCAAGTTGTCGTAAATGACCTTGGCCAGGGGTGCTGAGCAGTTGGTGGTGCAGGAGGCATTGCTGACAATTGTGAGGTTGTTCTGGCACTTCTCGTGGTACACACCCATCACAAATATGGGGGTGTTAGCAGAGGGGGCAGAGATGATGACCTTTTTGGTTCCACCCTGTAAGTGAGCCCCAGCCTTCTCCATGATATTGAAGACACTGGTGGACTCCACCACATAATCAGCACTGGCATTGTCCCATTTGATTTTGGTGGGATCTCACTCCTAGAAGATGGTAATGGGATTTCTATTGATGTCAAGCTTCCCATTCTTGGCCTTGGTGGTGCCGTGGAACTTGCTGTGGTTGGAGTCTTACTGGAACATGTAGACCATGCTATTGAGGTCAATGAAGGGGTCACTGATGGCAACAATATCCATTTTGCTGGAGTTGAAAGCAGCCCTGATGACCAGGCACCCAATACAGCCAAATTCGTTCACTCTGACCTTCACCTTTGCCATGGTGTCTTGAGGACGCGGCCGGTGCTGCTTGAGAGATGCGGCTGTCTGTCTAATGGGAGGAGCAGAGAGCCTAATTGATTTTTAAAAAGTAGTGATTGATAGAAAAATAAGTAAGGTTATAGAAGATTTGGGCAACACTATTAATCAACTTGACCAGTTGACATTAATGGATGCCCCTCTCCCCCTGCAGAGTGTATTCTTTTAAAATGACATGAAATGTTTGCTGCAATATCCCATAGGCTGAAGTGTAAAATGAGTCTCGATATATTTCAAAAGACTGGAATCATACAGATTATGGCCTCTGACTACAGTGGAATTAACTAGAAATTAATTACAAAAATATAACTATTCCCAAGTACTTTGAATATTAAGCCACATACTTCTAAGCAATTTAGGAATCATGGAAGACATCAAAAACATTTAAAAAATATTTTGAAACAGATGCAATGAAAATAAAACACATCAAAATAGGTAGGATAAGCTAAAGCCATGCTGAGAGGGAGACTTGGAGAGTTGGCTGTATATGTTAAAACGGAACAAAGGTGTAAAGTCAATATTCTAAACTTCCATCTTAAGAAGCTAGGAAGAGAGAGAAAATTAAACTCAGTGAGAGTAGAAGAATAGAACAAATAAATATAAGAGCAGAAATCAATAAAACAGATAATAGAGAAAGCAACACAGTAAAAACTTGATTCTCTGAAAAGATTAGTGAAATCAATAAACTCTTAGGAAGATCCATCAAGAACACTGCCATCTTTGGTGCTAACCAGACCTGGTGTGAATTCCATCTGGAGTACTTCCCCGTGGGGGGACCTACCATGTATGACTTAGGCCTCAATTTCCAGTCTGAAAATTTGGGATGGTAACAATATCTGTTCACAGAAACTCTGGGTTAGGAAGACCCAGCTTGGTTAGGACTTGGCACCAGCCCTCGCATGTGGGTGCCCCAAGAATGGTGGCATTTAAATAAAGGCCCTGAAGATGTGAAATACATATTTCCTGAGAGCCCTGACCCGGATTCAGTTTCCCATTATCCACTCATTCGTGTGCCAAACTGGTGAACATCTCTCTCCCTCATGAGACTCTGCACCACACAGGGCAGGGGACTGTACCAATAAGGCTAAACTATGCATACTATATTTGAAAGCTACCCCAAATCCTCTCCCAACCCTTTTTCCCCTTGCCGTCTCCCAGACCCCTTGCCTCTAGGGTCAGCCATGTGGTCCAGTTTTTTGGCATGGGTTTCTAGGAAGGATGTGACTAGCTCAGAATCCTATCCTCCTTTCCGCTTCCTGTCTTAAATGTGGACATGATGGCTGGAGCTAGAGTGGCCATATTGTGACCATATAGGAAAGACCAAGAGAACCAGTGAGGTCATCCCTGACACTGTTGAATTGCTGAATCGATTCAGCTACTTGACTTTGGTTTTCTTTTTTCCATGTGGGAAAAGCAACTCCTCCTTGCCTGGGTCATTTTAGGTCAGGTATTATTCAGCTCCCCGGGGGAAGACCTCACTAACCGATGCAGCACCATGGGTTTGAGAAGGAGAGTGTACTGGTGTGGAAGGATGTTCATTGCAAGATTGATTCTAATATGCCTCCCCACAGGGGGCCTGGTTAAATTGTGTTACACTCTACCATGGAGGCACTGCATCTGTGCAAAAAATTAAGGTGCTGCTATAAAAAGAGACCAAAAAAAAAATCAAGTGTTCAAAGAATGCAGGAAAAAAATATGTATTTTTCAAAATAAAACCCCCAAATGTGTACATGTACGCACTTGTGTTTGTGGAGAATTGGGAAGTTGCCATGACTACAGCTGTCCCACCAAGCCACAGTAGATCCCAGAGGCAGTGACAGTGGGCCACCCCAGCCCCCGCCAAGAGCCTTCCTGTTGTGGTCCCTGTGCTGGGGACCAGCTGTGGGGGAGGTGGAGAAAGAAGAGGGGAGAATTCCTGGGCGTCTTTCCCTGAAGCAGAAGTCAGGATGCCCAGGGCTTCCTCCTGAGCCCACTGAACTCACTCTTCCTGTTCTCCAAGTGACCCCTGATCCCTCTCTGATTGTCTTGTCCCTCTGGAGAAAGTGTTCTCTCACTGGTCCGTGTCAGAATATCTCCTTTCCTGACATGGTACGGGAAACAGTCCTCATCTGTGGGACATTTCTCGGCTCTCAAAGCCACTTTGCGGCCTGCCTCACACACCCCATCTCTGTGATGTGGGTGCTGGGGAGCTTATCACACAGATGAGGAAACTGAGGTTCAAGGTTATGTGAGTCCCTCTGGAGTCCCTCTAGAATCCCTGCACCCCCCAGTAAGCAACAGAGCTGGATGTTGACCCCAGGTCTGTAGGCTCCAAGTCTGAGCTCTGCCAGTTCAGGATTCAGGGAAGATTGGAGCAGGAAGCTAGCCCTTGCCAGACACCTTGGCCTTGGACTCCCAGCCTCAGAGCTATGAGAAATAAGGGTGTTGTTGAAGCCGCTCAGCCTGTGGTACTTTTGTTATAAACCCCAAAGAGATTTGGACCTCCCTCCTTCCTTCCTGTCTTCCCTTAATTCATCCTTCCCTCCCTCCCTCCTTCCCTCCCTTTTTCCCTCTTTCCCGTCCAGGCCCCTGTGGGAGTTTGAATTTGCCGATTCTGAGGCCTGAGGAGGGATCCAGTCCCAAGATTCACCCATGGGGGCCTCTGGGTGCTCTCCCTCTCTGGCCCTCAGTTAACTCCTCCATAAACAGGGGTAACAGCAGCCCCTGACTGATGCCCTCACTGGGGTAGGGGTGGTCGTTGAGATCGTACACATGGTGCCAGAATGATCCAGCTGCCTCGGTTTACAGTTCTTGCTGCATCCCAGGAAATGCCAGTGTGACAGACAAATATAGTGAAACAAAATAAATCAGGCCTCCCAGGGTGAGGATGGGAGGGCAAAACCTTCTCACAGAATTCCTATTACTCAATTCTTAACAACATGAGCAGAAAAAAACAGCAGAGGTCATAAAAGGAAATAAGGAAAAGAAGTCAACTGCATCACCCAAGTGTGTTCAGGATTCTACTTAAACAACTGACACCCAAAAGAGGAATCTGAAGACTCAGAGGGGCTTGGGGGCTGACACACTGGCCTCCGGACCCCGGCCTGACTCCCAGGAGTCGATGGAGTAAGGGGAGACCTGTAGGTCGCTTGAGTGGTTTTTCTCACATTACCCATTCTGACTGGGGCCTGGGAGAAACCAGGAGTGGGCAGACAGGGACCTTCTAACTGAAGGTTGTGCTCATGGGGAGGAAGGTCACAGTCCGAGGGTCTCGCTGTTGTACACACACGCGACCAGGCGGTGAGCAGCCTGGCCTAGGATATGAGCAGAGCCCAGGCAGTCACACCGCCACATGCTTCCCAGAGCTGCGCCTGTCCTGCCACCCTTCCTGGGCTTCAAAGTAAAGCAGCAGAACATGAAACCTCAGGCCTCAAGCCTAGTGCTGAGGGGACGCTCTGTGTTCTCAGAAGCAGAGTGGTGGGAAGCCAGAGAAGGTCTCAGATGCCTAAGGCAGGCTGGTGGGGAAAGAAACGTAGTGGTGTACTGCCTGCAGGGTAGCCATCACTAAATACCACCAACAGGGCAGCTTAAACCATTCATTTTCTCACAGTTCTGGTAGCCAGAAGTCTAAGATCAAGGAGTTTGTTTTCATTTCTCCTGAGGACATGCAGGTGGCTACCTTCTGCTGGGTCTTCACGTGGTCTTCCCTCTGTGTACATATCCCTAGTGTCTCCAAATGTCTTCTTATAAGGATGCAAGTCAGATGGGATTAGGACCCACCCTAACAGCCTCATTTTAACTTAGGCACCTCCTTAAAGGTTCATCTCCAAATAGAGTCACTTTCTAAGGACCTGGTGGTGAGGACTTCAAAATATGAGTTTTTTGAGGCAGCATAATTCCATCCATAACTGATGACAATCAAGCAAACATGCACCTTAGAAGAAAAAAGAGAATGAGAGGAAGGAAGAAAGGAAGGAAAAAAGGAAAAGGGGGAGAGAAGGGGCAAGGGAAGGAAGAAGGAAGGGAAAGAAAAGATATTTAAAAACAAAAACCCCACAAAAAAGAAAAATATCTTCAGAAATAGAAGACAATACCTTCTAATTGCTTCACCTTATATAAAAACAATAAAAATGATATACCCAATAAGAAAGATCTCAAGGACAAAATGGTCAAAATAGAAAATCCTATTTAGGATATAAACTGACCTAAGGAAACAAGTTAAAAACAAAAAATGGTATTATTACATGCCTAAGAAATAAATTTTGAATGACAGGGCACAGAAGAGATAAAGCTAGAAAATGAAATTATTGACACAGAGAAAAGTCTTGGGATAAAATGATCAAACATGAAAAAGACAATGAAATTAAAACTGAGCAAATTAGTAGGCATGAAAGCCTATGGCAGAAGGCTCAGTATAAAGGTACTTGGGGGTCCTTGAATGAAAAAATCCCAACAATGATGATATAGCCCAAAATATCAAACAGGAAAATGTTCCTGACATGAAGAAAATCCTCTAAAACTTAATATTAAAAAAACAAATACACATTATGTGCTAAGATAATTTTATTAGAGATGTTCCACATTGAGACATACGCTAATTGAATGATTGAATTTCAAGGGTACACAAAGATTTCTTCAAACGTTTAGGCAGGAAAAAAAAAATCAGGGAAAAGCAGAGTATTTTCAGGCAAGCCCATGGCAACCTCTAATACCAGAAAACAACAAAACAACGTCCAGAGAATGAGTGTGGCTGTACACAATGTGTCCGGGCAAGATGTCTTTCAGATATCAACACAGTGGGGAGACACTCTCACAAATAAGAAAAAACTGAGAGCACAGCCCATGAAGGAAACTTCCTGCAAGGAGGTCTGTGAAAGGAAACTGAAGCAAACTTTTTGATAATAAGTGATATGATTTGGATGTTTGTCCTATCTAAACCACATGTTGAAATTTGATACTGATGCTGGAGGTGAGGCCAAATGGGAAGGGTGTTTGTGTCATAGAGACAGACCCCTCATGAATACATTAATGACCTCCCTGGACGGGGGGGGGGGGGGGGGGGAGCAAATTATTAGTCATTTAGTTCTTGCAAAGGCAGGTTTTAAAAAGAGCCTGACCTCTCCCCCTTATCATGCTCCCCTCTTACCATGTGATCCCTTCTCTTACTTCTGCTCACCATGTGTTCCCTTTGCTGCTTCTTCTCTCGCGATGTATCCCTTCTCTTGCTCCTCCTCTTGCCATGTGATCCCTTCTCTTGCTTCCCCTCTCATCATGTGACCCCTTCTCTTGCTCCCCCTCTCACCATGTGATCCCTTCTCTGCTTCTTCTCTCACCACGTGTTCCCTTCTCTTGCTTCTTCTCTCACCATGTCATTCCCTTCACTTGCTTCCCCTATCACCATGTCATCCCTTCTCTTGCTTCTCCTCTTCTCACATGATCTCTGCACACACTGGCTCCTCTTCATCTTCCTACATGAGTGGAATCAGCCTGTGGCCCTTACCAGATGCAGATGCCCAACTATGAACTCTCCAGCTGTTAGAACCATGAACCATACAAACCTGTTTTTTCTTTGTAAATTATCCAGACTTAAGTTTCCTTTATTGCAACACAAATGGACTGAGATAGTGAAATTCAACCAGTAAGATCTTAATCAAAGAAAGAACTCAGACTAAACATGCCCCCAGTCTATTCCCAGCAGTTCCACTCTGAGGACTCTCCTAATACCAATTAGGGTTTCAGTCCAGACAAAGAGCTGTACACAGATCATCAGAGCAGCATTATTTGTGATGGCTAAAGATGGGAAACAACCCAAGTGTGCATCAACAGGAGAATGGGTAAGCAAACTGGTGAAACCACACAACGGGACACTACTCATCAAGAAAAGGAATGAACTACTGATACACACAGCCAATGGGTGGCTGTCCAGGCAAGAGAAGTCAGACATAGAAGAGCATACACCGTGGAATTCTGTGTAAGGATCAAGAACAGGCAACACTGAGCAATGAAGAGATGTCAGGAGACAGGTCATTTGCCAACTGCAAGGGGTGTGTGGGAGCCTCTTGAGAGCTGAAGATGGTCTGCATTTGACCTGGGTGGTGGCTGCACAGGTGTGTGCACATGTAAAAATTCAATAGGATGTACTTTATGTGTGGAGCACGGGGAGAAGGAAGCAAGGAGGAAGACTGTGTCTATGCCATGGTCGTATATCATGAAAGGGAGAACCCAAGGATGCTGCGGTCAGAACAATGTCTGATGCTAATCTTGGAGGAACTTCAAACACTGTGGACAAGGAGACCCAAGCATAATCCAACAGTAGTCATCAAGTACCTAGAGAATGAGAAGAAGAATGTGGCGCAAGGACTTCTGTGGCTTTAGGAGGACAATCTGGTGGTAGAGAATTGGGCAGTGTGGACGCCTAGCTGAGGGGAACCCACAAACTAGGGGGCAACCCAAAAGTCATCAGTCTCAGACCCCTACAAGCAATGTCAAGTCCAAGTCTCTAATGAGGAGAAGGTGGCATTATTCTGAAATGAAGGAGCTTCAGGAACTGATGTTCCCTGTGTACTTGGCTCCTTTTATTGCTCTAACAAATTACCACAAATTCACAGCTTAAAACAATGCACATTTATTATCAAACTTTTAATTATGGCTTACATTGTGTAAAGGTTTCTGAGTGAAAGGACATAAGATGGAGTCAATAAAGCCAAAGAGCAACCACCTTGACACTGTCTGGTTCTGTCATATTCTCTTAACATTACCTAGATTGCTCTCTAATCAAGGACAGAATCCATTTCTCAGAGGTAGCTATTGATAATTGTTTTACAACCCCCTCCCCACCTTGTAACAACAACAACAACAAAAAAAGATAGTGCACATTTTTTTTATAGTTCTGGAGGTCAGAAGTCAGGAATGGGTCTTATTGAACCAAAACCCAGGTGTAAGTCCAGCTGCCTTCTTTCCTTCTGGAGGCTGCAGGGGAGAATTCATTTCCTTGCCTTTTTCAGCTTCTAGAGCTCACTTGCATTCCTTGGCTTGTGACCCCATCCTCTGGCTTTAAAGCCTGCAATTGCATCACTCTAGCCTCTACTTCCGCCATTCATTCTCTCTCTCTCCCTCCCTCCCTCCCTCCCTCTCTTTCTCCCTTCCCCTTCTCCCTTTCTTTTCTCCCTCTTCTAAGGACACTTACAATGACATTGGACCTACCAGAATAATCCAGGGTAATTCTCCCATCTCAGGATTGTTAGCTTATTCACATTCACAAAATCCCTTTTGCCATATTCACAGACTCCAGAGATTAGGACCTTGGGAGGCCATTATTCTGCCCATCATGCATGGAAACTGAGCTAGGCTGGATCTGCTTGATCACCTCGTTGGTTTGTTCATTTACGCAACATCTTAGAACCTTGATTGTGGACTTCTGATTGGCCCAGCATCCCTGATGCTATCACTGTAGCCTGAGCAATGACCCACTCTAATTGACTAAATCAGAATCATGGGCCCACCCTATGTCAAGCAGGAGATGTTTCGGTACCAGAACCAGAAGGGGAACTCCTGGTGGCCAGCTTGGAAGAATAACTATCACGTGGAGCTATGCTTAACACTACCATGGGAGAATGTGGCAGGAAAAGACTTTCCAAAACCCACGCAACTCACTTCCCCTGGTCCCCACTCAGAGGCTGACACAGCCTCACCTTGGGGGCTTTTGTCATCCAGACAGATGGCCAGAGCCAGTGCCCTCCTGGCCAGCTATTGCTGGCACCTCCCTGCCTTCCTTTCCTGCTCCAATCCTGGCCAGCAGTGGTGAGGCTGCCAGCTCTGGGTACAGTCGTGATGTCCCCTGCAGCCAGCGAGGCGTGAGGGTGACTCGTATGAGTCTAGCAGGGATGACGGGACTTTCTCACCCCTGGTGTCTAGAGACGGCTGCTGGCTCTGTCATTTCCTTGGGCTCCCAGCCCAGAAGGAAGGAGAGAAAAGAGAGGAGTGAGAAAAGAAAAAGAGTGAGGTGGACTGCCACTTTGGAGCTGTGAGCCGGTCCAGGGGCCTTGAGGGAGCCCCCACTGCCTGGGGAACTCTGTCTAGTTTCTCTCGGTGCTGGTAGGGCCCTGTGTGTCTGGGCTCTTGCTTCCAGCCTCACCTGGCCTCCTCCCCACCTCTCCAGCCACACTGGACCCTTCTTCCTGCACTTCTCAGCTTCTCTGCTGATGTTCTCAGCTGAGCTGTGTCTGAAGCTCTGTCCCCACCCTCTCTTCTCTCTTCTCTGGCCACATTCTCCTGGTCTTATGGGTGCGGGTGTACACACCCCTTTTCCTAAAAAGTCTTCTCTCCACACCTCACAAAGCATATGAAATGCCCCCTATGCTCTCTCTGCGATGCCCACACCCCTCCTGACATGTGCACCTGCCTGTCTCCCCGTATTAGGTCACAAACCGTGTGCACCTCCATAGGCTTCCAAGTGCTCCTTCGTTCCCTCTCCTGGACAGTACTCCTCTGCGCCAATCAAGTCCTGCCCTTTTTCTTTTCTCTTTTTTCTTTCTTTCTTTCTTTTATTTATTTATTTATTTATTTGACAAAGTCTTTTTCTCTTGTCTTGGCTGGAGTGCAGTGGTGCAAAAATAGCTTATAGCAGCCTTGACCTCCTGGATTCAAGCAATCCTTTCACTTCAGCCTCTCAAGTGGTTGAGACTACAGGCATGCACCACCACGCCTGACTAATTTTTTTTTTCATTTTATTAGAGACAGGGTCTCACTATGTTGCCCAGGCTGGTCTTGAATTCCTGGCCTCAAGCAATCCTCCCTCCTCTGCCTCCCAAAGTGTTGGGATTACAGGTATGAGCCACCATGGCCATCTGAGCCCCCACTTTTTCATGTGGCTGAAGCTCCTTACAGCAGGACTTGATCTTGGGTTTCCCGAGCACCTGGATGAGGCAGCTTGGAAGAAAGTGGAAGTTCCTTCCAAGGAAGGTAAGAAAACCAGACAGAATTCGTTCAGATTCTCTCTTCTGTGGACTCCTCCAAGGAGTGTTCCCTCTTTCAGCCTTTCTAGTGAATTGCCAAGTGAACACTCCTGGGTGGCCCATGGAGTCCCAGCACATGGTGGCCTATGTCACCTGTGCCACTGCAGGTCGCAACTTTCCTGACCTTCCTTTTCCTTCGCTTCTGCTTCCCTGGATGCACCTTCCAGTATGTCATTGGCAGCTTAATCCTTGCCTCAGGCTCTGCTTTCCCAAGGTCCCAGGAACGTGCCTTGTCTCCTTAAATCTCCAGTGCCTGGAGATCAAATGTGCGAGGGATAAGTGAATTCATCAATTAATTAAATCTTGCATCTGTTTTACAGATGGGAAACGAAGGCACAGAGGAGATAAGTTGAGTGGCCGTCCCTTCAGAACCTTGGTGCAGAGAGTTATCTCAAGGCTGAAGTGGAGTCCTCATTCTCACATAAACAGGTAGGCAGTAGGGATATTTAGCACTTTTTTTTTCCAAATTTTCATGTTGTAAGGTACAAGAAAGGAAGTTGCATGCAGATGAAGTTTGAGCTTCTAGCTGGCCCTCTTTCCCCCTGAAAGTGGACCAGGTACCCGGTGTGTTGCCATGTGCCCCCTCCCTCCGTCCCCTAGCAGTGTCCAGCATCTGCCTCCCCCACACTTGTGCTCATGTGACCAGTGGTCAGGGCCCGCTCATGAGTGAGAATAGGTGGTATTCCATTGTTTCTGTGCTAGTTCAATCAGCATGATGGTCTCCAGCTGCATCCATGTTGCTGCAAAGGCCATGATTTTGTTCTTCTTTATGGCTGCGTAATATTTCATGGTGTATACGTACCACATTTTCTTTGTCCAGCCCACTCTCGTTGGACATCTGGGTTGGTTCCATGTTTCTGCTGTTGTGAATAGTGCTGCAGGAAACATACATGTGCAGACGACACTCTGTACTTCATCGAAGATATTTTTCGATCCAGCAACAGCATCTTCAGAGTGCAGAGGGCAGGAGAATTGAGTTTTTTCCCCAGGCCTCACAGCCTCCCCAGCTGTCAGGAAATGAGTTACATTTTGAGCTTGGACTCACACAGTCTACATCTGGGCCGACGTCTTCAGCATGACACAGGAGGTTTTCAGTACCAGGCAAGCCTGGAGAGGGGTTTCAGCTGCCAGAACTGTCTTGGAAACTTGAGAGCACCCTAAGAGAGCAAGGCATGGACACATGGTGCCAAAGTCAGGAGCCGTCTTCAGTGACGGGCTGAAATAAAGTCCCCTGCTTTCCAAGAGGGGCAGCCCAGAGGCCTGACCAAGCCAGGACAAAACTGAACCACTACACCTTAGACAAGGCCCTAGCCTTGGAGCTTTTTCCCTGGAGGCGAATCAAATCGCTCAAACATCACACAAATGACTTGTACTCTCCAGGAATGACTGTATGTTTTGTGATATTGCTTTTGTAAATTTCCCAAATATACGGCACAATTCTTCCATTTGCTTGACTGTTCTCTAATACTACAACCTAATTAAACACGATTAGTTTCCAAATTGCGTTAAGCATGAGAACACTGAATCTAATTAGAGGCCACCGTGAGCCTCAGAGAAGCCTGCAGACATGACACCACTCCACCAGGCCTAATTGTCTGCTGGGTTTTAAACTTCGGTTTTCTTGGTGAAGATGAGAGTAAAAAAGATATGTGCAACAACAACAAAAAAAATTGTTTTTCAGCTGTAATTTGACGATGTTAACAAATAGCATTGCATCGTAATGGAACACACTTCTGGTAGATATTCCAGAAAGAACGTGAAGCTGGAGAAGGGAAGTGGCCCTCATGGCTTTCCCACTGTCGTTTGAACTGTCGTTTGAAGCGACTTCATAACGTTTAGCATGTGAACATGAGGCAGCCACAACATTTGCACAGAGAGCGAATCAAATTCCCGGTGGCCAGGCCCTCCCAGGGATGCATTCACAGCAATGTCTTCTTTTTGCTTCTGAAACAGGAATGGAGGCTTGAGGGGAGGAGGCCCAGAAAACCCTGACCCCTTGAACACCCCAATTTGTTCAAGGAGGTGAGCACTGAGTGTCCAGCTGAGAAAAAAAGACTGGACTGGAGTCAGGCTCACAGTGAAACCCACACCCAAGAAAGGATGTCATCTGTGTTGGGGCTAAGAAGGGGAAAAGTTCCGGGACTGTCCTGGGAAGAAAAAGGAAGGGGTAGAGCTGGGGGTCAGTCCGTGTTTCTACTGCCTGAAGTTGCATGACATGTGCTTTATTTTCTCATTTGCCTGTTCCGCTAGGCTTCCCTGGAACCTCCCTCCCGTTGGCCCTTCTGCCCCCAGCTGATGCTGCCTTCCATCCCCCTGAGGCTGCCACACCCACCTGGCTCAGAGGAAGAGGCTCTGGGAGTTGGTAGAGCTGGGCAGGGACCCCCAACCCTCGACCCTGACCCATCCTTCTGCCAGCTGGGCATGGGCTGTGCAGAGACGTGCCAGCCTCGGTGGTTCTTGGGACATGGTCGTTGTCATGCGAGACGGAGCCCGAGAGCTTTGGGAAAAAACAGGCTGGGGTGAGCAGCCACTTCGGGGCCAGAAGCTGCCAGAGTCATTTGAGATGCATAGCCTGGCCCAAGTTGCTGTGCCTGCCCGAGTCGAGCACCAAGGCCTTTCTCCCAGTGCTAGAAGCTCAGCGCTCAAGCCACTCAAGGTCTAAACCCAAGACTGGGGTTTTGGAGGCATTTGGGGACAAAGCCTCGGCCTGGACGCTCGTCTAGATGATGACATCAATGACCATGCCGGTGGCTCCTCCGGTGGGTGGGGGGTCCCCATGCGGACAGGCTCTGGGAGGACGAGGGGACAGACGCTGTGTGGTGGTGACTCAGCTACGAAGCTGGGCACGTCTTGAGGTTCGTGACTGTTCTGTCACCCACTGTGATGAGATAAGCACAGACACTGGAGTGCTTTTAAAGCATTACAGGGATTTGACAGCACCAGGATGTCCAAGTGTGTGGTCAGAGCTCAGCCCACGTTGGGCGACATGTGGCAAGTCATGTGTGGCTGAGTTGCTGGGAGACCACCAATGGGTAGGACAAAAAAAACCCCAGCCCTTCACCATAGACAGTTTGGAAAGCTGAAGCTTGATGACCTGCCCATGTGCCCATTCACGGCCTCCCATTGAAAGCACCTAGAAATGATGGGGTCACTTGACAGGGGTGTGGGGAGGCCACTTTCTATTGGTCAGGCTGGGAGTGTCTGGAGCCACCATCTTGTGGACATTAGATCCACACAGGTAGGACTTGACATAGACTAGCAGTTATGTATGCGAGTCCTGGGACCAGGAAGCTGGGGCTCGAATTCTACCTAGTATACTTCTTATCCCTATCACATTGACAAGTTGCTTATCCTCTCTGTGCCTCAGTCTCCTGATCTGTGAGATGGGCCTTGGTGCATGTGCGTGGCCAGAGCAGCAGAGAGAACTGACTCGGCAGAGGAGACCCTGTGTGGCCAGGTCCTTGCCCAAGTCTTCCCTGCATGTGGCATGTGTGGACCCAGGTTTCCATGTCTGTCTCCTCACACACACCACCTCCCACCATGGCCTTCCCTGTCCCTTTCCACCACTGGTCACTCCTCACATTATATTTTTGTTTCTCTGCACGGCCTGTGACTCTCCCCATCAAACACGAACTTCAGGAGGAAAGACGTCACCCGCCCTGCGGGAGCTGCAGCCTGATGCCCAGGCCTGGCTTGAGGCCCCAGCAGAAGCCAGGAAATACGCCTGTATGAATGAATGATACGTCTGTGTGAATGAATGAAAGACCCTCTCATGTCCCTGATCTCGCACCGGGTGCCGAATGAATGATACGTCTGTGTGAATGCACGAAAGACCCTCTGATGTCCCTGATCTCACACCAGGTGCCGACTCCTGCATGGGGCCTCTGAGCACATCATACCTGGACCCAGCCCAGAAGAGCACCCAGGGATCTTGGGTGCAGACACTGCCTCCGGGAGACATCCGCGAGCGCAACTCCAACAGAGCACGGGCTGGGAGCACCCCCCACACTGCCGCCCGCAGCCCTCCCAGCACCCCTCCTGGCAGGCCAGTTACTGGCAAGTCTGTACATGCTGGCAGGACAGCGCCCGCTCTGGGTCCTTTCTGTTGAATGCTGTTTTTCAGACTCTCCACAAGCCCTGTGCCTGGGGAGGGGCCGCCAGCTCCTCTGCCTGCTGTGAGGGGGGGGGCGCGGCTGGCAGAGGTGCCGGCTGTGCACAGGCAGTTGGATGGTTGTTGCCTCGGGAGACGGTATGGGCTGTCGCCTCTGAGAGTTTCCAAACGCTTGGCTGGAAGCGAGGAGACAGGAGCCATGTTGGCACATGGAGGGAGGGAGGTGCCGGCCAGGTTTCCTCCTGGGATTCTGGCACCACGAAAGCCAACCTCCCTCGGATCACGATCCCTATGGGGTAGCCTCGTGGGCCCAAGCACCCCCAGGAGGCTCAGGATCCACCTGCCAGCTGGGATCATGAGGTCTCACCTGACCAGGGGTCCCAAGGGAGGTGTGACAAGCTCCACAGGGCCTGTGGTTGATACGCCTCAAATCGCCAGCAGGGACATGTCCGGGTTTCAGGACACGCCCCTGACAGGTCGCTTTCTCTATTGAAAGCCTGTCCTCTGACCACATCTCTTACCACCCTCCTCGGTCACTGCCCTTATGGTTCCCAGGGCCAGGGAGGGCTTCCGACCATGTGCCCCAGGGAAGGATTCGGAAGGGTCATGGCTGTGGTGAAGCTGGTTCACCCTATGCAGAGTCTGGTGCTCATGGTGCCAGTGAGGTCCCGGGGGAGAAAGGAAACATGGGGTCAGAAACACAAAGGCCAACACAAAGGCAAGGGACTCATCTGCTGTGTGTCTTTGAGCAAGTCACTTGGCCTTTCTGGCCCTCAGTTTTCTCAGCCATAAAGTGGACCTAAGAATCATGCGCCTTGGCCCCTGCCTTTGTTCCTTTCCAGGTGTGTGACCTTCAGATCGTCTCTCCGAAGCCCTGTGTGCATCCCTGGTGTCTACCATGGGAGAAGCATTGTGCCTGCTCCTGGGCTTGTTCCTGAACCACCCTGTCTGCAACTTCCTGGCACTTAGTAAGTTCTCAATAAATACCCACTTCATCATGAGAGATGGAGTTGGCTCAGACCAACTTGTAGTAAGAGAAGAAGGTTCCTGCAGAAAAAAACCCGGGCAGGGAAGGGATATAAAAGACGTCTTTAAAAGGTTGAGGATGGGAGAGAGAGACACAAAGAGACAGAGAGACAGAGACAGAAATATACACACACAGAGAGAGACAGAGACAGATAGAAAGAGAAAGGCAGAGAAAGACACATACAGAGAGAAAGAAACAGAGACAGAGATACACACACACACACACACAGAGAGAGACAGAAAGAGACACACAACATACGGAGAAAGAAAGAGACACACACAGGGAGAAACAGACAGAGGGAGAAACAGAGACAGAGAGAGAGAAACAGAGAGAGACAGAGAGAGAGAGACACACATACAAAGACAGAGAGATAGAGACATAGACACAGAGAAAGAGTGACAGAGAGAGACAGAGAGATACAGACAGAGGGAGAAAGACAGAGACACACACAGAGAGACAGAGACAAAGAAAGAGACAGAGAGAGACACACGCACACACAGAGACAGAGACAGAGAAAGATACAAAGAACCAAGAAAAAGGAAGAAAGAAAAGATGAGCTCCCAGTGGGACTGGGTGGATGGCAGCCAGTCCCTGCATTTGGGCATCTAGTGTCTGGCACCACCGGCCTGGAGTCTGGGACCCCCTGCTCCGACTGTGCAGTAAGTGGAGCCATCTGTCTCCTGGAAGCACGCAGGAAGCCGGGAGGGAGGCCGCGTGGCCGGGGATGTGCCTTTGGCACGTCCCTCTCTCTGCCACACTTTGGGGGGTCGGGAAGAGAGCCTCATCTGGGAAATAGTAACCACACAACCGCAGATAACCAGACGGCCCCACAGAGGATGTCAGGAGAGTTCTGGGCAGGAGAGTGGCCCGGCAGGATCCAACTGAAGCCTCCATAGCAAGAAAATGCAGGTCTCTCTATGAGTGTAACCCAAACAAAACCTGGTGGGCTTAGTCCTTTCCTGATTCCTGTAGGCAAAAACCCCTCCAGAAATAATATACACACAGCCCCTTCCTGTAAATCCACAGGGGGCAAGAGGGGATGCCTGGGGATGGGGAGACCCAGATGTTAGTCCCACCATCTCCTGACGGCTGTATGGCCTCAGGCAGGTTACCTCCCCTCTCTGTGCCTCAGTGCAAAACCAACTGCCAAAAGTCTTCTCCAGGTCGTCCCATTCTCAGATTACAAGTTGAAGTTTCCTTGCTATCGACTCTTTGCTCTCTCTCTCTCTCTCTCTCTCTCTGAAACTCAGAAAAGGAGATTGTGCCCAGGGAAGAGCACAAGACCAAGTTAAAGCCCCTGGGGCTTTCAAAAGCCATGTTCAGATCCTGAGAAGGCCTGGAGACTGTCAGTGGTGAGGGAGAGAAACGACAAAAGAAGCTTTTATCGGTTCTTGGAATGTAAAGTCGAGTTAGTTTCAGGTACAGTGGTCTCCAGAGGCTCACACACATCACTGCCTTGCTTTCCCTCCCCGCTCCCAGTTCTTTCTGTTGGATGGATGCACACCTGGGGTGGCAGGCCAGCCCCCAGCACCTTGTCCAGCAAAGTGCCCTAATGGAAAGAAGCTACGTCTCCTGCTGGGTCTAGCAAAGCTCCCGACTCACTCTGGTCTTGTCCATGTGGCCATCCCAAACTGATCACTAAGGATTTATTTAGACCCAGCTCTGTCATGCACTTAGAGGAGAACATAGCTGCCTCAGTTTCCCCAGCTGTTATTTTAAATTACTACACACTTAGGGGCTGAAGACAAGGCACTTTTTTTTAATCTTATAGTCCTGGAAGCCAGTCCAGGAATCTGCAGTGGGACTCTAAGACCAAGACGTTAAAGGCTGTGCTCCTTCTGCAACCCTAGGGGAGAACCCATTCCTTTACCTCTCCTGCTTCTAGAGAGTCCATGTTACGGGCCATGCAGTCCCCTCCAATGTGTTCAGAAGCTGCAGTGGCTGGCTCCCACTCACATCACATTGAGTCTCTCTGACACAGACCTCTGGCCTTCCTCTCCTAAGGACCCTGTGACTGCAGCAGGCCTCTCTGACAACTCACGACCTCCCATCTCAAGGTCAGCTGATTCACAACGTTAATGCCATCAGCAGCCTCAGTCACCCTGGCCGTGGGACATCCTGTGGTCACAGGCTCTGGGGATCGGACTGTGGACGTCTTCAGGAAGCCACTTCTGCTGACCGTTCCAGCTCTGCCGGTCCTTGTCCTCGTCCTCTGTGAAATGGGTCAAGGGCATGGCTCCTCAAAGACTTGTTCCAAGACTGGAAGTAAATGACAGGGGAGCACCTTCAGCTTGGCTCCCGGCATACTGCAAGCACTCAGCGAGCCCTCAGCCTGGCTCCCGGCACACAGTAAGCACTCAGCAAGCCCTCAGTTTGGCTCCCAGCATACAATAAGTGCTCAGCGAGCCCTCAGCCTGACTTCTGGCATACAGCAAGTGCTCAGTGAGCCCCCAGCCTACAGTAGGTGCTCAGTGAGCAGTGAGTACCCACCCACCGTAGAAGTTGACTACAGGCTCACTCGGCAAGCGTTTCCAAGACACTGTGTCCTTGTGCTAGAAGAAAAGCAGCACATGCGTTGAGCAATGAAATAACATAAAATAAAACAGCAGCACTCCTCTGGGCCTTCAAGCCTGGGATGCCAACATTCCTGGTGCTACTGACGCTACCGCAGCTTGGGCAGGCAGAGAGTGCGTGCTTCTAACAGACTCCACTGCATGCAAGGCCTCAGACAGGGGAGACGTCCACAGCCATCCCAGGGAGCCTTGGGCAGCTGTTACAAGGACACTGGGAGTTACCGATACCTCATTCCCACAACCCCACCCCTCTCAACACTAGTCATAAATTCCCTTTAGGGAAACAAGGAAATGAAGTATACAGAAGCTTGAGTGTTCAAAGGTGGCGGGCATACAGCAGCTGCTCAATAAATGCTCTTTGAGCTGCATAACAATGAGATGAGTAGAGGTCTAGTCGGGGTTGTGGCTGGGTCCCCTGCTCTGCTGTTGACTTTCTGTGCGCAACCAGCTTCGTGTGCGCACAGCCTGGGACACAGCCAGTGCTTGGGGCATGCCCAGAGAGATTCCAAGGGTGGGAAGTCTGGAGTCCCGGCCCTGGCTCTGCCACTGTCTGGCTCTGAGCCTCAGTTTCCCCACCTGCAAGAGAGAGAGTCGCTCGGTGCTGACCACACTGCACACTCTGTACATGGCAGCTGAAGGAAGCACACCCTGATTGGGAAGCTGTCTCTCACCCCAGCTGGCCTCCAGTCTGGGTCCCCTGGGGACGATCAGAGTCAGAAACCAATTCTGCCAACTCCGAGTGCCCCCGCAGCCCAAGATCATTTCACCAACGAGAAATCTGAGACACAGAAAGGGAAGGAACTGGTTAGATGACACACAGCTTAGAAGAGATCACCTTCCAGACAGCGAATAAGAGAGACATGAAGTGAGACAGAAATGCCTGCCCAGGTTCCGCCCCTGGCTCTTCCCCCCGCCACCCAGCTGCTCACCCACCCGTCTACCATCCACCATTGCTATTGATCTGTAAGCAGCTCGATTGTCTGGGATAAGATGGCACGCCAGCCAGCATCTCTGGGGTCTGTGGCGGCCCAGGCCTCCCGCCGGCGACAGGGCCTCTGTGATGTCTGCTCACACACACAAATAAATAGCACCCCTGATCTAGGGGGATGCAAAGGGCCACCGCTGTATGGGCTGGAGCTTGGCGGTGATTCTGCGTCTGAACATTTCTCCATGTCTAAGCGAGAAGTAGTGTCTGCCTGCCCGAAATATTAAAATTTCATGCCCCACTCTCAGGAGAGCCTTTGGTGTAAACACACAAAGTGTCTGAGTTTTCCTCCTCTTTCTTCTTTCACGTTCCTTTTCACCACCCATTTCATGGGCAGCACAGCCGTGGAGGTGTTGTGGGTTAATTTCAAGGCCCCAGGCACTCCCGGCCGTCCCTGGGTTCTGAGGGTCTGGTACAAGTCCTGCCTTTGTCACTCGGCAGCAATTGGGGTCCTCAGGCCCCCCAGCTTCCGTTTCCTCATCTGAGAAGTGAGTGTGACAAGCCTGACCTCCCTGGGCCATCGCAGGGCTGGCTGAAGCAATGAACAAACTCACCACTGTAGCGGGTTGGAGGGTGTGAACCCACCTGAAGCCTGAGAATGTGATGCTGCTGGGAAGCGGAGTCATTCTGGATGGCATCATGTTAAGATGAGGTCACACCGAGCCAGGGCGGCCCCTCATCCAATATGACCAGGGTGCCTAGCAGGAGAGAGGAGGGCCATGTTGAGGAAGAAGCTATGTGAGGACTGAGGTGGAGACTGGAGTGGTGTGACAGCAAGCCGACACACTCCAAGGACTGCCGGCACCACCAGAGGCAGGAGGAGGCTGGAAAGGCCCCTCCGCCAGAGCTTCCAGGTCAGCATTCCTGACACTCTGCCTTCAGACCCCTGGCCTCCAGAATGGTGAGAAAGTACACTGATGTGGCTAAGCCCCACAGCTCGTGGTATTTTGTTGCATAAAAATAGTGATGACTTAGCCAGGCTCAGTAGCTCAGCCTGTAATCCCACGCCTTTGGGAGGCTGAGGTGAGTGGATTGCCTGATCCCGCGGGTCCGAGACCCACCTGGGCAGCAAGACCTCATCTCTACAATAAATTTTAAAAAATCAGCCGGGCGTGGTAGCGCATGCCTGTAATTCCGGCTACTTGGAAGGCTGAGGCGGAAGGACCGCCGGAGCCCAGCAGGTCAAGGCTGCGGTGGCCGGGAGCGGCACTGCACTCCAGTCTGGGCAACAGAGTGAGACTCCAATTAAAAAAAAAATAGTAATGACTTGTTGGACACTGGGCTTGTACTTACTGAGAGGGAGACATGGCCATGAGCTCAATTTACAGATGGGGAAACTGAGGCTCCAGACATCCAGTGACTTGCCCAACTGCACACTCAGGAAGACAGTGAGATGGGAAGAAAGAAGAAAAGCCCAGAGGGGTGGACAGGCCTTGAAGAACCTGACAGGCAGAAGGGCTTGTAGGAAGAGTGACCATGGCGTATGTGTGGTTTAGAAAGCTCCTTCTTTCAGAGAGGTGCCCTTCCTGCCAGCCTCTGTCTTCTTTACAGAGAGAGGGGAATACCCTGGCTCCTCTGTCGGCAGCTGAGGCCTAGAGTTGGAAACAAAGTCATTTCTGATCCAATATGACAGACTTCCTTAAAGATGGAGCCTCCTGCCGGGCTCGGTGGCTCAGCCTGTAATCCCGCACCTTTGGGAGGCTGAGGTGAGTGGATTGCCTGAGCGCGCAGGTTCAAGACCCACCTGGACAACTTGGTGAGACCTCATCTCTACAATAAATCAAAAATGAGCCAGGCATGGTAGCACGCGCCTGTAGTTCTAGCTCCTTGGAAGGCTGAGGCAGAAGGATCGCTGGAACCCAGCAGGTCAAGGCTGCGGTGGCCAGGAACGGCCACTACACTCCAGTCTGGGTGACAGAGTGAGACTCCAACTTGGAAAAAAAAAAGATGGAGCCTCCATTTCCTCATCTGAGAAATGAGTGTGCATTTCCACAGACTCCTCAGAGGCTCCCAGCCCTGAAGGCCGTGGCAATGGGTAGGGAGGGCACTAGGGGGACCTGAGCAGGCCATCATAGGGAGTCCAGGGACACCTCTGCACCACCGGCTGCTTCTGCAGAAGACCCACCAGTCAGGGTTGCCCTCGCTGGGCCCAGAGCTGCCCCCAGGGGCCACATCTGCAGTGAGTGGGTGGCTGTTCACCCCGAGACCTGCTCTGAACAGGATGGCCCGGCCCTCCCCACTGGCAGGAGGCCACAGGAGGAGCACTGGGGACACACGGCCTGAGGCCCCCAGCACCGAACTGAACATTCCAGACCCTCTATGGCCCCGTATTCCAATCCCTGGTCAGTGTCCCCTACCTGGAGATGTGGCTGTATTCCTCTGTACTATTATTGACTTGAAACTTTTGTTCTAGTCATCCCCCCCCCCCCGTTTAAGTTAATATAAGAAGTTTCCTTTAAAGAAAACTTTGTTGAGCAGGGCCCCAGGCTAGCGGCGTATTTTGTATTTTTCCCAAGTTCACCTTTTACAACAAATGGTAATAATGATCATAGGAACAGTTGGCTCATAGGAACAATTGGCTCACCACCCAAAATCCCCCCACCCCCATCCCCACATCCTACAACTACGGAAACCGAGGCCAGGGAGGCTGGGCATTTCTCTGCGTCACGAAACCAGCCGATAGTAGTCCTCGGGGTTCCTGGCCTCACCCCTGCCTCCTTCCCGCCTCACCTTTTCTCCCAAGGTAAGCAAGACTGGGAGCAGTCCCTCTGCTATTACCGCTGCATGTGCTTATCAACGTGCCTTCTGACAACTGAATGAGACTGAGAGTTCCGCAAGAACAGGGGCTGGCCTGTCTGTCCCCAGCTGCCTGCCAGGGAACGCTGCCAAGAACGCTGCCTGATGCATAGTGGGTGCTTTATCAAAGGTCCTTTATCCAACCACATAAAACATAAGTTGTATGTCAGTAGGGCTGCTCTGTCTCCTTTGTTCCTGTCCCCACAGTGCCCAGCCTCTACCTAGTACACTGTCACTGTCCAGGAGACACTCACTGAGCAACTCAGTGGTTCAAGTGACCATTTGACATAGTTTGGACTAAAAATCTGCTTGTCTGAATCCATCTGGTCATTAAGCAAAATTCAACCCAGCCCACATAGCAGAGGACCAGGAAGGGGCAGCATTGCTATAAATAGTTTTCTGTGCTGACACCTTACCCCTGGGCCAATCTTGTTAAGCTAAAATTAAGTGACGCCTTCGTTGTTCCAGAACCTCCTCGAAAATCCAGTCTTCACCACAGGGAGTTGGCTTCTGGGCAGGCCTGGGGCCCTCTGACACCCCCAGGGGCACCAGCCTTCTCTCCTGAATCAAGCCGGGAGTCCTCGGGGCCTAGGGGAAGCCTGAGGCCCTGCCATCCCATCAGCTTTCCTACAAAACCCCAGCTGGCACTCATGGTAGAAGTCTGTGCCCTGAGGAACTCCTGAACACCCCACCCCCTGCCAGGCTGTGGAGGTAACCTACAAAGGTGACAGATCCAGGGCACCTGCTGCAAGCCTGGCTGCCCCAAGGAATGGGCTGGCGTTGGGGGCTGGCAACCGCCCCTGATCTGGAAACTCAGCTTAGTCTCGACAGTATCCACATCTGCAGCTCCTGCCATTCAAGACAGTTGTCATGACCCGCCCCAGATCGTGCTGGAGGCTGAGGCCCCTCTCTACAGCCTGTGATTGGCCACTTCATGAACTGACTCCCGTCAATCATCACAGACAATTCAAAGAACCAATCCTGAATAAGAAACTGCTGACAGAATCAGAAAAGCCACCCTCAGAAAAGGATGCCTAAGCGGGGCTCAGAGGAAAAGGAGGCAAAGAGAGGAAGGAAGAGTGTTCTAGAAGGGGGTTCAGTGAGAGCGTGGCCCTAGGCAGTGAGTTTTTCTTTTCTTTTTTCTTTTTCTTGCTCTGTCACCCAGACTGGAGTACAGTGGCATGATCAAAGGTTACTGCTGCCTCAACCTCCTAGGCTCAAGTCATCCTTCTACCTCAGCCTCCCCAGTAGCTGGGACTAGAGGTGTGCATCACCATGCTTGACTAATTTTTTTTTTCTTGTAGAGGTGAGCCTTTGCTATGTTGCCCAGACTAGTTGCAAACTCCTGGCCTCATGCAATCCTCCTGTCTCAGCCTCTCAAAGTGCTGGGATTACAGGTGTGAGCCACTGTGCCTGGCCCCTCACTGAGCTCTTACTGCATACCAAGCCACCCCCAAAATTGGAGGCTTAGCACAGCACGCATTTGTAGGTCAGCTGAGTGGTTCTCATTGTAGCTGGACTACTCGTGCAGCCCCGGTCAGCAGTGTGACTGGTCAGCAGAGGTGCACTATGATGCCTATTTGATGGGAGGGTTTCTGTTCCCTTAACAGGCACGTATTGAGCATCTACTATATTGGACAGGGTTCTCCAGAGACACAGAACTGGCTGGATATGGACTTATAGAGGTTTGTTGCACAAAACCGGTTCACGTGACGATGGGGCTCATGAGGTCTGACGTCTGCAGTAGGCAAGGTGGAGGCTCATGAGAGCCAAGGGTGTGGCTCCAGGCTAAAGGCTGACAGCTCAAGTCCCAGGAAGAGCCAGTGTTTCTACCCAAGTCCCAAAGCAGAAGAAAGCTGATGCCAGGCAGCTCTGTGATCTGGGGAAGGGTCAGCATTTTGACTCTACTTGGGCTTTCAACTGATAGCACAAGGCCCACCACATAAGGGAAGGCAACCAGCTTGACTCAGTCTAGCTACTTAAACATTAAATGGGTCCAAAATCATTCTCACAGAAACTCCCAGATTAATGTGTGGCCACATATCTGGGCACCCTGTGGCCCAGTCAAGTGGGCACATAAAATGAGCTATCATGCTTACACGTGCAGAGCTTCTGCCTGGGTGAAGGAGAGGCAAGAACTGAATCCAGGGCCATGGGATCCAGGGCAGGGGTTCGTCGGTCTCCTCTGACGCTGATCCTAGTATCTACCCTGGGCACCAGTAGACTCTCAATGCAGCTTTCCTGCATAAAATTATTGAAGATTTAGAAGAAACTGTCTCCAAATAGTAACAGGATTTGAATGTTGGAGTTAGAAGCTATATATCCAATTTTGGGCTTATCTGTATCTTTTGACTTTTCATAAAGAATATTTATTATTTGTGTAATTTAAAATGTAATTTTATATGATATACAATATATTATATATTTTTTATTTATCTTTGGGAAGTACTAAAACATCTTGTGCTAAAAAAACTCTCCATTGCTTATCTGAAATCTGAAGTTTAACTGTGCACTCTGCATTTTTATTGGCTTGATCTGGTCACCCTAGCCAAGCATGGCCCAAGCCCTCCTCAGGGATATCCTTACTGTCACAGCTAAGCAGCCCACCTCCACCCACCCTCCACCTTTCCACCTCCTCTCCACCCCCCAGCCACAGGCATGGCTTCTAGCTGGACCCATGCCTGTGTCAAGTTAATCAATACCAGCAAGACTCCATTCTGGGACCTTGGTGAACTCTCAGGGAAGTGAATTTTCTTTTTTTCTACTGATTTTCCATCTGGAAGCAAACAGCATCAAGGGGCACTGACTGTCACCTTGGGGCCAAGAGAGGAGGTGGTCTGAGGATGATGTAATCACAGTGGCTGCAGAATTGAGGGGGAGGGGAAACTCTAGTCTGGCCAGGTCACTGGAGTCGCTAAATTCAGCCTCACCTGAAACCACACCAGCTTTTCACCTTCTTGTTACAGCAAGTCCCAAGCGACTCCCTTTATTATTAAAGCCAGCCTGAGTTGAGTTCTCCATGGCAGCCATCCCAATCAACCCAACTCATGCATGGAGCAGCGAATCCCAGTCTTCCTGGTAAGGATAGGTCTCCAGGCACACGACTGACCACTCAGTCCCCAGGCACCCTACAGGCTTCTTCGGCAACAAGGCATCTGTCTGCCCCAGAGGACTGTGGGATGGGTTTTCTTGTTTGGGCTTGACTGACCTTGGAGGCCTGCACTGGGGAGCACACATGGCCCCTTTCAACCCGGGAGCCCTGCCAAGACGTGGTCTCTGCTATCTCTGCAGTGATTTATCTTCTTGAGGAATTTCCTCACCTAAATGTGGTTCTGGGCATAAACGCCAGGGCAGACGGAATCAGAAACACATTGCAGGCCAGATGAGACATCAGGAGGGGAGTGTAGCAAGAGGACACATGCTTTCCTGGTGCTGGCCAGGGAAGGTATTCTCATTTCTGGAATTCTTTGGGAGTTGAACAATGGAAGAGAAATTCAGAGGACCTCCAAAATGAAAAGCAGACCCATGGGGAGTCTTTGCCTTAAAACAAAACTGCCCATAAATCTAATCATAACTACAGCATGACCTGGTTGTTTCTGGACTTTCTTCCTTCTTCTGATTATGTGTCTTGGTGGGACATGTACAAGACAAAGGGTAGCTGGCCTCGGTGAAAGAAGATGTGTATTCCAGGGTGGGAAGTGGTACTTGACTTTCCAAAGCAGAAGGTCGAGGACAGGGTCCTCTGTCTTTGCCAGGGCATGCTGGGGCACTGCCCCCTTTTGCACAGGGCCACCCAACAAACTTGTGAAGAATGTCCATGTTTTCTTACATTTTTCTACTGTAGTGTTATAAAAGTACTGCACACATGTCAAAAAACATCAACCAATAGCCAAAATGTCAATCTACCTCATCCCTCCAGCAGTGCTGTATACATCCCCCATCGGCACCTCATCTCGGCTTCCACAAAAGCCCCCACAGACCCCGCAAAGTGTAGTCCTCCCATAAACAATGCTCAAAACTTGCTGTTCCCCTTAAGACCCCACAGTGGCATCTTTCCAGAGCTACGAGTTCTAACTTGGGATTTTTTGTAGCAGCAAACGTGCCTTGGTACAGATGGACCAGCACATTCCCTGCTAATCGCATGTAGGTTGTTTCTGGTTTGTTCTTTGGATCACAGGCAACTCTGGAATCAACATCTGTGTATGAAAATGTGAGAGTCAAAATATTGAAGACCTGCACTTGACCCTGGACCTCACCATTGGATGGAAGCCAGTCTTCAACACCCGGAGGCTGAACCAAGAGTCAGGAAGAGAACTCGGCAGAGGAACTCGGATAAGTGCCATGCCTTGATCCCTTTCAGATAGATTTGGACAAACGGGATTGCTGGGTTAAAGAATGTGCACTTTTCTCTCAATATAAATTGCCAGATTTTTCTTTTATAATTGAGGATACAAAAATTTTACATTGATCTCTATGTAAGAGCTCTTTGGGCTGAGTTGGCTAAAAGCTGCAGTGCATGGTAGGTGCTCGCATTAGGTAGTAGATCAGGAAGTAACTCTCTTTGCAAAGACAGATGGCACATTAAGTGTATAGAAGACATCAAGGACTTCACAGTAGAATACTACTTAGTCGCCCACATGCCGCCAACCAGGGGGAGCACAGGGACCGAGGGAGTCCTCATATGCCATGTGTGACTCAAGTGTACCAGCCAGTGCATTGAGGACAATGCTGAATTTGTCATAGTTAACACTGTTTGGAGTTGTTGATCCCCAAACCCCACAGATCCTCCCGCCCCTGGAACTTATTAACAGGAAATGGGCTCTTTCCTCTTCCCCTTCCTGTCTCCCTGAGAGTGAAGACCATTTCTTCCATCTCATTCCCAAAACCCTTGCCACACTGACCATCTTCCTTTTCGTCCAATATTCTGAGACAATTCCCATGTCAAGGTCTTTGCACATGCTGTGCCCTCTGGTAGGATGTTCTTCCCCATCCCCCGCTCTCACAGGCTGCCACTTCAGAGCCTCCTCAGCCAAGTTGGCACCTCCTTGGGAGGACTTTCCTGGACACCCTCCTCAAAGGTAGCCTTTATGTCATTATTCTGTATTTGTTACTATTTCCTGTCTGTTTCTAAACATGCCCACACAAACTCACACACATGCACAGACCCACACACATGCACAGACCCACACATATGCACATGCATGCACGTGAACCCACATGCATGCACATGAACACATACAGACCCACACACATGCACAGAGACACACATGCATTCATGCTCACACACACACATGCACACACACGTGCATACACATGCACATGCACACGGACACACATGCATCTACACACATTCACACACATGCACGTATGTGCACACAGACCTACACACATGCACAGACACATATGCATGCATCCACGCACATGTCCCCCCACATGCACATGAACCCACACACATACACACACCCCCACACACATGCACAGTTGCATGCACACATGCATACATGTGCATACACTCATACATGTACAAACACACAGAGACCCACACACATGTGCACACATACACATGTGCACAGACACACACACATGCACACACATGCACATGAACCCACACACATGCACAGAGGCACACATGCATCGATGCACACTCTCATATATGCTCGCAGACACACACAGATGCATACACCCACACACATGCACATAAACCCACACATATGCACCCACAATGCATACAAATGCACATACATGTACACGTGCACCAAAACACATCAACACACGTGCACATAGACCCACATGCATGCATAGGAACACATGCATGCATCCACGCACATGCCCCCCACATACATGCACATGAGCCCACACACATACATGCAATGCACACATGCATACACATTCATATATGCACACGCATACACGCGCACACACAGACCCACACACATGCACAGACACACACACATGCATCCATGCACACACCCACACACACATGCACATGAATCCATACACATGCACAGGTACATGCATACATTCACACATGTACACACACAGAGACCCACATGCATGTGTGCACACATGTACACATGCACACACATGTGTGCACATGCACAGACAAGTACACAAGCACACAACAGACTATGAGCCTCCTGCTCACTGTTGCGTCCCCAGCATCTGATCCAGTGCCTGGCCCAGGAGAGGGCCCAGAAAATGCGTTCTGAATGAATAAATGAGGCTCCTCAAGCCTTTTGGAGCCAAAAGCTCACGTGTAAGACAGGGGCCATAGTGTCCCCACCCAGGGACTAACTGCAATCCTGTACATGAAGCTCTGGGAGTCACACGTGACAGCAAACAGCCACCGCGAGGTGACTGTCAGCTTCTGGCTCAGCACAACAGTTTGAGTGGATATTCTGGGGCTACGCGGTTCCTCTGAGCGCCTGGCTCCTGGTGGCCTCCGCACACTCACCTGCTGCTGCCACAGCTCCTGCCTCTCCCCCAAGGCCCCGAGGCCCCGCCTGCCCGGCTGCTGTGGGGACACAGGGAGTGACCCCCAGCAGAGCGCCCAGCACAGGACAGGAGGAGGCTGCAGAAATGGCTGCTGACAGAGCATCCTTCCCAGGCCCAGAGGAATTCCCCAAACAGGGCTAGAGGTGAAGCAACATGCAACTCAGTCGATGAGTTGGACCCAGGGAAGCAAGAGTGAGGGGTTGGGAGATGAGGAGAGGAAGGAGGGAGGGCAGGGCGGGACACAGCCACAGCAGGGCAAGAAAGCCCAGCTAGCAGGATGTCCCCAACACTGTGCAGAACCTGCATCCTGGACCCATCAGCCCGGAAGGGGCAGGAACTTACCTCTGGTTCTTCCTGTCTCCCACTGGTCTTGGTCACATTCTGCCTTGTCAGGTGTTGACCTCTCCCTACATACTCAGGCTGTGTTGCCTTGTCACGTGGGGTGGCCACCGGAGACGCCAGCACATCTAAGGGTCCCCTCCAGGTAAATCTGGGCACCAGAGCAACTGTGACCATGACATGGTGGGGGGGAGGTCATGCAGTGGGCTGTGCAGAAGCCTGACCCTCAACTGAGTGGAAGCTGGGGTGTCGGGGGGTGAGACAACCGCAGGGAGGCCAGTGGGTTATGAACTTGGGGACAGAATAGTCCACTTCTGGGAAGCAGCCAAGGCCACAGCCCAGGTGGCACACACGCTGGGCACCCACTCCTTTCCACGTGATGTGCCAACTCTGTGACTGGCCTTCCCACTGTCTCCATGACAGGCCAGGGGACCTAGCCTCCTGAAACAAAGGTGTCGTGAAAATTAAGTCAAAGCATTCCTAAAGCACTTAGAACAGTAACAGGCTTGCAGGAAGCAAGAGTTGGTGAATAAGTCCATAAGTCTAGATGTTTTATGAGAAAATGGTGTGCATGGCTTCTGATCTGCATTTTGTCATTTGTTTTTGTTGTTGTTGTTGTCTGCCAGAGTGACTGGGGTAAGGAGTGCAGGAGGGTGTGGTGGGAGCCAGTTTGACCACCCCCGGGATCCCCCTGTGCCCTACTTGAGGGCCAGTTTCCCACCTCACACTGATGCAGCAGGAACAGCTTCATCCTTCTAGAGTTAGAAACTAGTGCTGAAAGCATCCTTTAAAAATAAAATAAGACAGGGGAACTCATTTATGCTGAGACTACGGCATTTTCCCAAGTTGCCTGCAGGACAGAACAATAAAAAATTTATCCTTAATAGCGCTGTGCAGGATTTCACCACAGGAGATGTTCTTCCAGACGGCATCTGGAACAACTCCTGTCTGCAGCACATCCCATCCCCGGTCACGCCTCCCCTCTTTCTCATTGCAGACTTCACAGGCAGCCTGCCTCCTCCTCTCCCTGCTTCCACCCGGAGGGGAGTCTGGACACTGGACACTCCCCTCGTGACACTCATCACCAGGAAGAGAAAGGGGAGAAACAGGTGACCCCATCACCCACTCGCCTTCCCTTTCACATCTGTAGATAAAAATCTTTTTTTATAAAAACTAACTTGATAAGGGATGGTGAAAATTAGATGGAGTTGGGGAGAGACAGCAAAACAAACTCGGACTATATGTGATGTGATTACTCTTAGGCACTTAAGAATCCATCTGTCATTATTTATGTATATTATGCAAATGCATAAAGAAATCTGGAAGGTCACTCCTCAGACTTTTAACAGTGGGTCCTCTGGAGAGAGGCATGACATCAGAAATGGAAAAAATTGGATGGAGGACTTTGAACTTGTGCTCTGTACATCTCTAATGTTAACTTTTTTTACAGGTAATATTTTTAATAATAATTTTTAAACCTGGCATGGCAGCTCAGCTTGTAACCCCAGCACTTTGAGAGGCCAAGGCAAGAGTAGTGGTTTGAACCCAGGAGTTCGAGATCAACCTAAGCAACATAGCCAGACCTCGTCTATACAAAAAATTTTTTAAAAAATAGCCAGCTAGCCAGGCTCAGTGGCTCAGACTGTAATCCTGTGCCTTTGGGAGGCTGAGGTGAGTGGATTGCCTGAGCCCGCGGGTTTGAGACCCACCTGGGCAGCAAGACCTCATCTCTACAATAAATCAAAAAATCAGCCGGGCGTGGTAGCGCATGCCTGTAATTACAGCTACTTGGAAGGCTGAGGCGGAAGGATCGCCGGAGCCCAGCAGGTGAGGCTGTGGTGGCCGGGAGCGGCCACTGCACTCCAGTCTGGGCGACCGAGTGAGACTCTAACTCAAAAAACAAAAAATAGCCAGCTACTGTAGCGCATGTCTGCAGTCCCAGCTACTCAGGAGGCTGAGGCAGGAGGATGGCCTGAGCTCAGGAGGTCAAGGTTGAGGTAAACGGTGATCCTGCACTGCGCTCCAGCCAGGGCAACAGAGACACTGATTCAAAAACCAAAATAATAATAATTATTTGAACAATTAAGAGGGGTCTCCTAACAGATTCAAACTAAATGCAAACTGTGTTATGAGCAAAAAGTCTTCAAAAAGTTCATGGAAAATGAATATCATTAAAAACTGCATGGATTTCAAAAAATTTTACACCAAAATTACCTCATACTAGCTTGTTATACCATGTCTGAATGGGGGCTAGTTTGAGGCAACGATAGAGTAAGACACCAGTTGAAAAGAGCTCCTGTCAGAGCAACATGAATTCTGCTAAGATGGAAATAAGAACAAACATCAAGTGCATGAGGAAACTTCTGTGGAAAGGTGGTGAAATCACTGATGCTTTACAAAAAGTTTATGGGGAAGATGTCCCAAAGAAATCAGCAGTTTGCAGATGGGTAACTCATTGTAAGAAGGGACAAGACAGTGTTGAATATAAAGCCCATAGCAGCAGACCATCCCATCAATTTGTGAGGGAAAAATTCATCTTGTTTGAGCCCTAATTTAAGAGGACCAATGAAGAACAATGCAAACAATAGCCAGCACCACAGATGTTGCAACTAGATCTACTGACACAATTTTGACTGCAAATTAAAGTTGAACAAACATTCCACTTGACTGATGCCCAAACTGTTGTACCCAGATGAGCTGCAGACAAGAGCAGAGCTTTCCATGGGAATTTTAAATAAGTGGGATCAAGATTCCAAAGCATTTCTTCAAAAAATTGTAACAGGAGCGGAAACATGGCTTTCGCAGTACAATCCTGAAGACAAAGCACAATCAAAGCAGTGGCTACCAAGAGGGGGAAGTGGTCCCACAGAAGCAAAAGCAGACCGATCAAGATCAAAAGTCATGGCAGTAGTGTTTTGGGATGCTCAAGGCATTTTGCTTGTTGACCTTTTGGAGGACCAAAGAATGATAATATCTGCTTAGTATGAGAATGTTTTCAGAACGATAGTCAAAGCTTTAGCAGAAAATCACCCAGGAAACTTTGTCAGAGAGTCCTTTACCAGGACAAGTTTCCTGCTCACTCCCCTCATCAAACAAGGGCAATTTTGCAAGAATTTTGATGGGAAATTATTACATGTCTACCTTAGATGTGATTTGACTCCTTCTGTCTTCTTTTTATTTTCTAATATTTAAAAAAATCTATAAAGAACACCCATTTTTCTTCAGTTAATAATGTAAAAATGATCGCATTGACATGGTTAAATTCCTAGGTCCCTCAGTTCTTTAGGGATGGACTCAATGGCTAGTATATCACTTACAAGACTATCTGGACCTGATGGAGCTTATGTTGAAAATAAAGTTTTTATTTTAATCTTTTAATTCCATTTTCCCACAGGTTTTATGAGGTCCCCTGGTATCACTCATTGGGGAATAGGTTGGAGATTGCCATATACCATCAGTGGGAATATATATTAATACAGTCATTTTAGAGGATAATTTATTAGCATCTATTAAAATTTTAAATGTGCAAGTCAGCACCCAGCACTTTTACTTTTCTGAGAAATGCACACTAAAGGGCACCAGTTAGAACATCTATGGTAGGTCTCCTTATAATAGCAACAATTGATAACTCTCTGTAAGGGGCTGGCAAAATAAATTATCAAGTGTCCAAACTATGACATCCTTTGCAGTTTTTAAAAGGATAAAGCAAAGGTGCACATTCTGACAGGAAAAATTCTCTAAGTTTTTTTTTTCTTAGGGAAAAATGGGGTGGGGGAAAGAGAGTTGCAAAATGGTCTTTATAAGAGATGATGTATTTGTATGAGTACATACCTATGTATGCAAATGCATAGAACAAGCCTTAAAGGAAACCCACAAACTAATCCCTGTGCATGGTGGCAGCCATCCTGGTCTCCAAGTATTTCTGACCAACTACACTTCAGGGACACTCTGAAGTTGTGTAGGAACACATCACCACTTCTGGTCAATGAGTTGTCAGCAGAAGTGTCACAGGGACACTTCCAGGCGTTCAGTTGCTGGTGTGTGATTCCTCAGAGCTTTTTTTTGCTCTGGTATGACAACCAGCCATCTTCAAGATGGCAGCTCCCTGCCAACCTTGTCCCAGTGAGCACATTCTCCTCCCAACCCAGAAGAACCTGCAACATTGAAGTCCAGAGATCCAGATTGTGTGTTGCTGTTGCTATTACAGAATAACTCAGCCTTCCCTGACAGATGCACTGTGTCCCCTTCAGGGAAAATCTTGGGGATTGGGTACCATGGACAAAGGGCACCTGTGGGTAATGTTGTACTCTTTACAAACAGAACATGGACATGTCTTACTTTTGCAATTAACAGTACAATCCATACATAAATAAATTGTGTAATTAAAATCAATCCTCTAAAAGAGTGAAAAAACTAGTGGAGTATTAAAAATCAACATCCAAGAGTCTTGGCTTTTGAAGCAGGAAGTGGATTGTGATGGTCAATTTTGTGTCGACTTGACTTGGCCACTATGCCCCGATTTTTGGTGAAACATCTTGCTGGTTGTTTCTGTGAGAGTTTTTTGGAAGGGATTAACATTTGAATGGGTGAACTTTGAGCAAGGCCGATTGCGTCCATCATGTAGGAGGGCCTCATCCACACAGCTGAAGGCCTGAATAGAAGAAAAAGACGGGCTTCCTGCAAGCAAAAGAGAATCTCCCATCGCCTGCCTTCAAAGGTTATCTGTAACATCAACTTTCCTTGGTTCTATGGCAGACTGACTTTGGGCTCGAACCAGAATGTCAGCTCTCCTGGGTCTCCACCCTGCTAGCCCAACCTGCGGATTTTGGGCTTGTCAGCCTCCATAATCACATGAGCCAATTCCTGGCGGGTTTTGAATCACACAAGCCTGAGTTCAAGCCCCAGTTTCAGCTTTTTCTAGTCTGGAACGCTGAACATGAGGCACAGTCTCTTTGAGCCTGTATTCCTCTCCAAACTGGGAATAATCATCATCATGCCCTCTTCCACGCCTCCATAGGGCTATATGCAAAATTACTGGGCTGAACTACACGAAAATCCTTCATGGGTCTGATACAGGGAGCGGCAGTTTGCACTGCTGTCCTCTTGACTACAATGTCCCCTGCCCTTCCAATGGCCCTCCCAAGGCCCCACTGATCTTCCTGTCACTCCTTTGGGTGCAGTGGGTGATGCTGACTGTTATGGAGAAATCCTGACGGGGCAGTCAGACATGCAGTGATGAGGAACAGGGCTCGAAGCAGGTCACTTTACCCTCCTCACTGCCTTCTCTTTGGAGGCAAACAGCCTAAAAACCTTCTCCTTACAGCTTCCGGAATGGCTCCAACCCTCCCCTTTCCCAGGAAGGGATGCAGGTGCCTTCCAAGAAGGCGCTTGTGAGGATCATGTGGCCTCGAGTAAGCCAGTCACCACATCCCAGCTCTCCGGTGATAGCCATTGGTTCCAGGGTGGTCACGTGACCCAACACAGCCCCATCAAAGTGAGCGAAGAGATTCTTGCAGAGAATTTTGGGACAGAGGCCTGCAGTCTTTCTCCCGGGAGCCCTCCTGGGGGCAGGGGGCTGGCCACGTGGGAGTGAAACCAACCCTGCGGAGCACAGAGCCGGGAGCCTGGCGACTTCTGCTGGCCGCTGAGCCAAGTCTGGCCTAGAGTCCTGTGGGCTTTTGAGGTACTCGAGGCAGAGAATTCCCTGACTGGCTGAGCAGGCTGGGGCGGGTTTTCTGGGACTTGGGTGTGAAGCCCCAGAGCTGATTGAAGTGGAAGTGGTGGTGCCTTCCCAGGAGGCCGGGGAGGACACGGGACGGGTGCAGTCTCCGCTGCTCGTTCTTGTTCCCCGGTGATGACTATCGCGTGCGTGACCCCTGGCAGTTTTCAGAGCCAGAAGAGCGTTGGAGTGGGCAGGAGGAGGGTGCCTCTTCTCACACCTGCTGTGAGCTCTGAGTCCTGCTGCTGCTGACAGTGTTGGTGACAGTTACGCCAGTGATGGTCCCTGCACACTGCCGCTTATGCACTCAAGCACTTAGTGTGCCTCGTTTAGTCTTGGTGACAGCCTCTGAGGCAGGAACTGTTATTATCCCATTTCACGAAGGAGGAGACTGAGACTGAGATGAGGAGCCACTTGCCTAAGGCCGCACAGCGTGTGACAGCTGTCTAGGTCCGGTGGCCCACCCCTTCCCCTCTCCTTCTAGCTCAGGCTCAGAGCTTTCCTGGCATGTTTGAGAAAGCTGTTTTATTCCCCTACCTGCTCCCTATCTGATGACTTTCTAGAATGACACCTTGGAGATGTTGTTTTATAAGTGAAATAAACCCATCAGGCTCTACAAAGAAAAGAATGTGATTTCCCAACAAGCTTGTCTCAGGACAGAGCTGCCATTTTGCAGTTGAGCAAGATTTTCCATTTGAAGATGGGATAGAGTGAGGAGAGGAGCTTGGGCGGAGCTTGGGCGGAGCCTATGGAGAAGGCTTTGGAGTCCATGACACTGGGGGCAGAGACTGTCCCTTGTACTGGCCAACAAGGATCAAGCCAGGGCTGGTGCTTCTGGAACGAGAGACCAGCCCCACGGTGAGTTGGTGATGGTGGGTGAGGGCTACGCAGTGCCCCACATATGGTAGAAGGGCTATGGAGAGGATGGAGGGTGATCAGGGAGCCAGCATCCAGGGACCTGGCATCTTGGGAGTTGCAACATCCTAGCTTTAGTCCCTCTGTCCCCTCATGACTGCGGGGGAGTTTTTCAACCTCCCTGTGTCTCCAGCTCATCATCTGTGAGTGGCAGTGACAGCTGTCAGTAGTGAGGAAAATGGGATTGCCAATGGATCCCAGCTCCGCCAGTTTCCAGCTGTGCCACTTGAGCCTGTGACGTCAGCTCTCTGAGTCTCGATTTCCTCATCTGTAAAGGCTCCTAATAGAGCCTGCCTTGTCAAGGTTCTGAACTGTTAATTCAGCAAATATTGACCAAGCATCTACTGTGCTGGGCACTGGGCCAGGCCTGGGGGTTGCAGCAGTGAACGAGACTAATGAGGTCCCGTGGACTAGGCAGGAGGCAGATGTTCATCATGCCACCAAATGCATAAATGCAAACATGTGGTTGTGATCAGTGTTACAAAGACAAGGGACTGTGATGGGAGGCTTTGATTTTGTCATGTGCAAGGACTCTGGTTGAAATGGTTCAACGAGATAAAGCACGTAAACCTTTAAGACTCTGTGGCAGGCATGTATGAAATGGGAGCGTCATGAGTGTCTTCTCAGGCCAATGCTGGGAAGCTTTCTGTGCCCTGCAGACCTCCGCCTGCCTTTGAGGGGAAAGGGGCTGCTTGTTCCTTCCCCAGGAGAGATACTTTGCACAGACACACCTAGGGGCCCTAGTTCTCTCTGTGAGCTTGGTGAAGGTGTGGCGTGGGCCTCAGTGAACTGGCCAAGAGAGGGCCATTACCTTCCCTCAGCCCCCAGCCTGGGCCTGCCTGCAGGACTCCAGCACCTCACCCAGGCAGCACACCCTACACACCCAGCGAAGGCCTTACCCTTTCTAGGCCTTTCCTGGCCCTTCAGACTGGCGTCAGAGCCCTTGGCACGGCCCCCTGACCCAGCTCCTTCGTGACACCGCTCACCCAATGTTGTTGCTGCCTATACACTTGCCATGGTAGCATTTATGCTGTGGGGAGCAAGTCTGTCTTGTCTGTCTCCCCACGGCATAAGCCCCACTGTGGCAAGGGCCTGTAGTGTACATGCTTGTGCCCCATGGGGAGAGCAGGTTCCCACACACATGCACACTCACCGTGCTCGCACACATACATATTCACACATGGTGAGTGAAGAGGTGGATGAAGGAAGCCCTCAGCCCTCCAAAAGTGTGCACTCTGCATGTCACACGGGGCTGGCATCCCTGCTCCAGAAGGGCTGGACTGGCTGCTGGGTAGCACACCCCTCGTCCTGGCTGTGAGCTGCCATGCTTGTGACCTTGACCATACCCATTCCCCCTGTGGGCCCAGTTCCCCTCTGCTGTGGGCTCTTCACCACATGCCGGTCTTTGGCTCCTGTGAGCATTCATAATCCAGTGGAGCTACGTGGTCAGGGCCCATATGCAGGGACAGGTGGCCACACCGAGTCCTGGGCTGGCTCCTATCAGTCATGTGACACCAGCTGAATTGCTTGGCTGTCCTGAGCTTCAGTCCCCCCAACTCTAAGTGAGAGAATAGCAATCTCCTCATAGGTCTGTGTGACGGTGACATAAAATACTCCAGGGAGTTGCTGATGTGGCACCCAGCACTGCACAGGCACCTAGTCTGCTGTTTTCTTAGTTGAGTAACCACATGCAGGCCTGAAGTGAGGATTCTGCTGATTCTGTTTGGGGGTCCAGAAAAGGCAGGCATGGGGAAGTGAGGATGTGAAGAGGGTCAGTCCGTCAAGGTGTGCTCGAGAATGTGCTCGAGAGTGGGTCTCCTGTGCTCAGGGACCTACTCAGAGAGTGTGGGATGTGCCCCAGTCAGTCTCACTAAGGACTGAGGGGCCTTGGCCCACTGACTCCTGGCTGACATCGGCCATGTCGTTGTGGCTTGGCTGCTGGAGGCAGCTTCCCTGGGAGGTTGTGTAGTGGATTTGGAAGACCAATCAAATGGGAGAAATGGAGAGAAAGACTGAGACTAGCCATCCCAGGACTCTTGTGACAAAAGGGCAGGGAAGGGAGTGATGGAGCTGGTTCTGGCCAGGGTCCAGGACAGGGTCTGGCTGTCATGCTGGGGGCCATGGTTGGGAGCCAAGGAAGAGTTTGAGCTGCAGGCATTTGAAGCCAAAAAGTGACACGTTTCAGGGAAGTTACTCCGGGCTACTTACAGCCTGTAGCACACAGCAGTGTTTCCAGGGGTGGCGACATAAAGTGATGCCCTGAGTGGTGATGCTGCTCCCCAACATCCCCATGACATGACCTACTGGCAGGGCTAGGGGCTTCCTGAAGGACTTTACAGAGGCTGACTTACGCCACACTGCCTCCCAGCCCCACGCCACCTTGTCCTGGCAAGAGGACCCTGGTTCCCCTCAGGACTGCCCTTCCTCAGTTTCAGGCCCTGAGTGTTCAGTAGTCCCAGGTGGAACACGTGACCCAACCTGACCAAGTCCTCCTGACTCAGACCGAGAGACTTCCAGGACCCGAGGTGACGCCACAGGAAGAGTTCCTCCTTCCTCTGCACTTGAACCTGGGAGAACATGGGTCTGGATTACTTGGCAGCCACATTGCCACCACTAGACTCTGGCAATGAAGACGTGGAGGAAAGCAGGACCAAGCACAGAGAAACCCAGTGCTGGGTCCGCCCCTGCCATAAGGCAGTCCGCCCCTGACGCTGTGGGGCCACTTGATCAAATAAGTTTCCTTTCTGCTTAGTACATGCCAGGTGTTCTGTCTTTCGCAGCTAAAAGGGACATTTGGGATTTTCTTCAAAGCTTTGGGCTCTGCATTGAGGGTGCCAGTTATTATCAGACATGACCTTGGCCATTTGTCAACACAGAGGTTATCTGTAAGTAAAATAATTGTTTGGAAAATAAATGTGCCCATTCTATGAACATGTTTCCAGCTGTCCTGTGAGTGGCCCCAACTCTATCCAGAATCCACTCCTTCCTATGGAAAGCCTAGATATCCAGTCATCATTAACAGATATTTTACCAAACACTTACTGTTCTAGGCTCTGGGGAGGCAACAGCGAAAATAGTAGCCAGAGTCTCACCCTTATGCAGAAGGAGGCAGACCAGGAGCAAAAGGATCATAAACTGTCCACTGTTTTGAAGGATCATCATCATTATGGAAAGAAAAGGAGTGCTGGGGGTGGGGGGGTTTGTACTGCCAGGTTGAGTGCTCAGGGAAGATGACATTTGAGCAAAGACTTGAAGGAAGTGTGGAGTGAAGTCTATCTGGAGATAGAGCATTCCAGGCAGAGAGAACAGCCAGTTCAAAGGCCCTGAGGTTGCAGTGTGCCTGGCATGTTCGAGGCACTGCCAGGAAGGTAGTGGGACTGAATGCAGTAGCAAGGAGGGGAGGAGGAAGTGAGGTTGGCCAGGTGGCATGTTGGGAGGACTGTGAAATAGGAATAGTGCAGGATTTTGAACAGAGGGTCGACATGCTGAAGCCTATTCCTTGGAGCATACCGGGGTGAGGATAGGCAAGGAAACCAGGAGAGCCACTGCTGTAGTCGGGGCAGGAAAGGTTGGCGACCCAGCCCTGATGGAGGCTGATATAGTGGCTGGAGGGGTGTAGCCTGTACGGGTTTTGAAAGAGCCGACGGGTTCCTGACCCCATGGAGTGGGTCTTTCAGGCGGGGCACATCTCAGGAACTTGCATTTCCCAGCAGGCCATGGCTCCCTGGCCACTAGCCCCAGTCTCCAAGACCTCTCCAAGGTCAGACCCTTAGAATGGCAGCAGAGTTGACTCAGCCTCAGGGAACACTGGGAAGGAGAAGAGACTTCCCACGAGGGAACAAGTCTCCCACATGGACCCTGACCCAGGAGAGAGCTTGTGGGGAAGGAGGGAAACTGGTAGGCATGCCTTTGTCCAGAGGAGAACATTCCATGGCCTTCCCCAAAGCGGCAGACATCCCCCACCTCTGGGCCACCACCTCCCAGCAGCCCGTCTATTTGCAGGACGTCTAAACATCCAGACAGGGCTTGGAGTTTGGAGACTGGAGTCCCAAGGCACCTCTTGGATTGGGCTTGGGACTGTTTGTGCAGAGAACACTAGGGCCAAGAGACAGAGGCCGCCTGCTCGCATAGTTCATTAGATAGGAATATGCCTAATTCTTTTCCTTTTTATCAGCAGACAGCCTCCAGCAGATAAAGCTGACTTTATTTAAGCTTTTGCACACCCGGCAAGATAAATATCCCTGAGTCCAGTCTTCACAGGAAAGAAAAAAAGTGGAATAGATGAAGTCAGAATCTTGAGTAGGTTTCTGGAAGCTCCAGCAAGGGCAAGGCCATGTGACCGGGTGTGAATTAAGCGGTAACTGGTGGTGTGTGGGGAGAGCTGGGTCATAGGGACCTGGGTCTGGAGCTGAGATGAGACGGGATGAGCTGGCCCCAGCACCCCGCTGGTCGAGGCTGCTCTGAAGCTGCAACCCACCTGGCTTCTGTCCAGAGGCCACGGAAGGTGGGGGCAAGAAGAGCTGAGACTACAGGAGCCCACCTCTGTGGGCTTAACTCCCTGCCCTGCCCCATGTAAGCTGAGTGAATGGGAGCAGGTCACTTTGCTTTTCTGTGTCTCAGTTTCCCCAACTGAAATCCAAGATCATGGGCAAAAGTCTCTGAGCATGCCCCTGTGACAGAGAGAGCACATGTGTGCAGTGCCTTCCCTGGTGGCTCAGGGGAAGAGGCCTGGCAACATGTCCATGCCTCGGAATACCCTGGGCCTGGCTTCCTCCTAAGAGACTCCCCTGAGTGGCGCCCACACTGACTCAGGCTGGAGGCATTGAGGAGGGTGCTGCCTGCCGGAGCTGGGGGTTCTGATTTGCAGGACAGATACTGACTTTTATCTCAGCAGGAAAGGAGTGAATCAACAGGACACCTGGCTGCTCACAGAACCACCGGGAGGCAGGGGTCTTGGCTCCAAAGGCAGTAGGACGGACATGCTATGTCCCTGGGGGTGCCTGCTAGGTAAGACAGGCACCTGCCAGGTGGTGAGGGTCCCTGGAGCTGCCAGGGCTGGCCAGGGTCCCTCACTCACACCCGGACCACCAGGGCTGGGCCCAGGACCCCAGAGCTCATGAACGAAACTGTTATGCTTCCTGGCTCACACCTTGCACTGTAACCCTCAACACAGAGCTGGGATCTCCAGCTCATATCCCATCTCTAGCTCACGGCACAGGACTTCTGCTCACACCCCGAGGCACACGCTGGGCTAGACACTGAGCCCCTCAAAGCCGCCTGGCCACCGCCACAGTGAACTCGGAGATCCTGGCTGCTTTGTGCCACCAACTCCTGATCCCAAGTCTAGGCAGGCCCGAGGGTAGGGTCTGAGCACCAAGCAATGCACACAGACTCGGCAGTAGTTCCAGGAGTGCCCTGTCTGTCACCCATGTGGAGTTATGCATGGAGCTAACTGCAACAAAAATGGGATGGTTTTATAAAATGGCACGTGGCAAGGAGGAGGCTGTGGTTACGAAAGGAGAGCTCAGGGGTCCTTGTGTGGGGACGGCCCAGTGTCTTGACTGGGAGGCACAAGCCTACACAGGCAGTGAAATGGCGTTAATCCAGAAGTGCCTGAGAGCAAGGACCATGGGGAGTCTGAGTGACATGTGAAAGTCCTCGCAGTGTCAGCGGCCTGGCTGTGACGCGGATTGTGGCTCTGCAGACGTCACCATTGGGGCCGCCTGGGTGGATACACAGGAGCCTTCGCGTTCTTTCTTAGCCCTGCACACGCTTCTGTCATCCCAATAAAAAGCAGAAACACTCAAAGATGATGCAAAGACCTCTAGGCTTGATCTCTAAGTGCTCTTTGTGCATTTATTAATTTATTCCAGAAAGGCAGTCAAACAAACTTTTTTTTCTTCAAAGGATACCTCTGAAGCACTGCTCTGTGCCAGGCCTGGCTCTGGGAACCCAGCGGCGACCAGCCAGGTGCAGACACCGTTCTCTCCCTCTCTCTCTGTCTTTGTCTGTCTCTGTCTCCCTCTGTCGCTCTTTCTCTGTCTCTCTGTCTCTCTGCCTGTCTCTCTCTCTCTTTCTCTCTCTCTCTCTCCCCCTCTCTCTTTCTCTGTCCCTATCTGTGTCTTTCTGCCTGTCTCTCTCTGTGTGTCTCTCTGCCTGTCTCTCTCTCTCTCTCCCCCCTCTCTTCTCTGTCTCTGTGTGCCTCTCTGCCTTTCTCTCTCTCTGTCTCTCTGCCTGTCTCTCTGTCTCTGTCTGTTTCTGTCTCTGTCTCTGTCTCTTTCTCTCTCTCTCTCTCTCTCTCTCTCTCTCTCTCTCTCTCTCTGCTCCTCCCTCCCCACCCTCCCACCTTGTTACTCCAGTCCAGTAGGAGGAACAGACCACAGATAGGCAAATATTTGATTGCACAGGATGCTGCCACATGACTACCAGTGCTTTAAGGCATAAAACGTGGGGACACTTTGAAGGCTCACCGAGGATGTGAGAGCTACTAAATCACAGGCAGAACCCAATCATAGAGAGTTGGAGCTGGAGAGTTCCAGGAAGAGAAAACGGCAGGACACAGGCTGTACCGTGGGAATAAGTTCAGCCCTTGGAGGGCCCGAGCCACTCTGGTGGGGAGAACACTGGCCCACACGGAGGAGGAAGGTGGAGGTGGTCAGGGGCTGGTGGGCAGAGCTGGCAGGGCCTGTGCAACACCACGGGGATCAGGGGCTTTATCTCGAGTCCCATTATGAGTCCCCAAAGCAGCCAGGCAGGGGCGAGACATGGCGAGTTGCATTTTCAGATCATTCTGGCTCCACGTCCTTCCTGCTCGGAGGCCTTGAGTCTAACTGTGCAGCCAACCCAGGTTGGGGGTTATCAGAAAGGCCCAGCTGGTCCCCACCTGGCACCTGGCAGGTAAGCCTGGACACTGATCACGGTCAGTGCCATTGGGAGAGACCAGTGAGGGCTGGAGGGCCCTGGCTGAGCGTCTGTGCTCTCTACCCCGGGCAGCACTAGCAAGGGCTGGAGATGATCTCCACCACACCCAGACCCTGCCCTCGGCTCTGCAAGCAATCCCACCTCCCCCAGGGCAGGCACAGCGGTGGTGTCTGGATTTGCAGCCCCCATGGGAGTCGTCACCCCAGACTGAGATGTGACAGAAGGCCCAGGCAGAGGGAGGCGGGTCCAGCCTTCCACATACATCAGGGCCACGGAGTGTGCCAGCAGCATCTGGAGGGGCCACCCGGGAGGTCCAGGTGCTCACAACTTGGGGGAGAATCCCCAAAGTCATCGGCTGGCAACCAGATCAAAAGCAGAACAGAATTCAGACAGCTCCTCATATGTGGCTTATTTCTAATTAATTCCTTGCTGGCACATGCAGAATCTGCACTTTCTCTCCCTCCTGGCTTTTCCATCCCATGCATATTTAAGAGCTGACAGCTTTCCTTGTGCTAAATATAAAGCACCGTTTGAGCGGAAGCTCGTTTGAGTCCCTGGTCCTCACCCAGCACCACCGCGGACTCTGCCCTCTTGCCCTTGCTGGCCTGGCCTGTGGGTGCTCCCCACGCTGCCATCACCCATCCGCCAAACCCACACCCAAGTGCTGTTCTGTCTGTTCAGTATCCGTTCCCTCTCTTCTTGGAACAGCATCCCAGCTGCCCTTTGGGGAACAGAGCCAACCCCATTCCCACCTCAAAGGGTGGCATCTGACCCAGATGTAGTCAATCAGAAGCTGGATCTCTCCAGCCACAGCGATTGGGTCAGGCCAGCAAAAGACTTCTCTGGGACTTCTGTTGGAGCCAGGACAGAAGCCCTCTCTTGGTTTGACCCAGATGCAGACAAGAGGAATCTTGAGGCTTCCAGCAGCCACCTGGTCGCCAGAAGGGGAGAGGTGAACTGAGGCTGCAGCCAACCCGGAGAACTCTGTGCCCAGAAGCAAGAAGGGCAAGAGAGACTGAAGCCCTTGATCCTGCCAAACCTGAGACTCAGTCTAGTTCCATAAACCACTGTACACAGTAAATTTCCTTTCTTGCTTAAGCTAGTTTGAGACAAGTTTCTGTTGCTTACAACCAGAAGAGTCCTGATACCACCAAGAGCCACAGAAGGATCTGGCATGGTTGCTGTGAAGTAATAAAAACAATAAATAGAAACTGGCACCCAGTGAGAGCTCAGGAGCGGTCTTCTTTTTCTTCCTTCACCCATTCTTTCTTCAGGGCAGGAATCCCCTTGACACAGGAGGGAGGGACCCCACCCAAGCTGAGAGGAACATGTTCTCCAAGGCTGCCCATCATAACTTTGATTACTAGTAGCATCACCAAACACCTTAGCAACACTATTTGGATGTTTGTGTGCAGGCACTGAAATCCGCCGGAAAGCTCACTTCATCCTCACAAAATCCCAGAGAATTAGATGCTGCTAATTCATTTCCCAAACGCAGTGCTCATGTCAATGGAGCCTCAATGATGTGACACCACATGCCAGACCCCTGGATCTGTGATCACATGGGTAAGTGTGACCATCATGAACCCATGCCAAGGGCAGGGAGGCTGAAACTCGGAGGGATTAGGTCACTCATCCAAAGCCACACAGCTTGCAGGCGGGCCTGGGAACCTCACTCCCTGGGACTCCAGAACCTAGGCTTGTGCTTGCTCTGGACAGTGCTGCCTCCCACTCAACCTCCCCAGCAGAGGCCTTGTCTAGCTGGATCCATACTGATCCCCAGCCAGGTCAGGGTAGCCTGGGAGTGAATCTTTCCAGCAGTTTGCTTGTTTGGGGTAGGGGGTGGGTAGGAAATTTCCAAGTACCTTTAAAGGCCACTTGCTGGTCCCAGGAGGGGCGCAAGGGGCGGTATTGGAAGGTTGTTCAGAGCTGGGGATGAGATGGAAATGGAAGGGGGCAGGAAAGGGAACCTGTGTCCACTCTGCACCTGAGCCCAGGGATTGTGTTCACACCCTGGTCCCCCTGGCCCAGCTGTTTTAGGAGGGATTGAGGGAGTATCCTACTGGGGCAAGGTTGCCTGCCCATCTGTGCAGGAGGGAGAGAGCTTTGATCTGTTTGCCATATGCAACTCCCGTGAAAGAAATAACATCCAGAGAAGAATTATCTGCGGGTCCTAAAGCCGTTAGGGACAAGGAGCGTAAGTGCTCTCCTATAGCATAAGTTCAGAGAGAAAACAGACATTGTCACCACTGAAAGGTTGGCAGCTACCATCTTTTCCCAGCCACTACCCAGCATCACTGAGGCTGGGATGGTCTGACGTCGTGCATTTATGGGAAAGAGAGGAGAGGGAAGAACAAGAAAAATTTAGAACGTGGGATCACCTAAAACATAGTTGGTTTGTTCACTTCAAAAAGCCAATGTCCCGGGGAGAAAAGGGAAGGAGAGAACATTCTAGATTTCAAAAGACTCAAGATGTGAAGCCTATATGCAATATGAGAAAGTTGTTAGATCTTGGTTCAAAAGCAAAGCAGCAAAAAGGATTTGGGAGGACAACTGGGGAATTATGATTGTAGACTGAATAATGGATACCATTTGGGCATTAGGGCTAATTTTCTTAGGTGAGAAAATGGTGGTGTGGACATAAAGGACCCATTTCCTAGGATACACAACTGAAGTATTTAGGGATGATCTGTGCTGATGTCCGCGGCACACGTTTAAAGAGTGTGCATGCATGCACACCACACACAGCCTTTGCACACCCAGGAGGTGAGTACATTGGCGTTCACAGTGCTGTCCCTCCAGCTTGTCTGTGCATTTGATCATTTATCCCTGTGGAACCATCCTGAGGAAGTCGCCTTAAGGCTCTGACCTTTTACCTCCTCATTTATCAAATGGGGACAATAATAACAAAATCTTCCTGAAGCTGTTGGAAGCATCCAGTGAGATAGTCCACATAGAAATCTTGGGTTTTGTGCTTGGCCCTAGAAAGCACGCAGTAAATGCTCAGCATTAGCATTAGCAGAAGACAGCAACTGAAATAACTCCAGCTCCAACCAGAAGATCCCAATCAGAAGAAACTCAGAATGCACAGAGAAGAATCTTCCAGAACAAGAAGCCAATGTTTGCCGTGGGATCTCCCCACCAGAGCATTGACCCAAATTCAGTACTCCAGGGAGTAGGCTGCAGGGAGTCTCACGGCAGGGCCAGACCCCCCAGGAGCCCACCCCTCCCTTCTATGCCTCCAGGTAGGGACCTGCTCCTTGAAATAACTGTGCCGCTATCATCTGTTCCAGCAGAGGTGGGGAAGACTCATGGCACTCAGGGCTGATGCCCCGCAGAGACAGGCCCCAAATTCACCCTCAGTGCACTGCAGCCTGGCACGGCTTCTTCAGAGGGCAGTTGGCCACGCCTCGCAAGATCACCAGAGACACACATGCCCCTTAACGCAATGAATTCCGTTTCCAGGAAACCACCCTAAGGAACAAAGGAGATAAGTGCATACCAGTGAACAAGGACGCTTGTCCCTGGCCCCGAGTGTGAGAGCAAGATGCAGAAACTGTCTAAGTGCCCATCCTAGGGAAATGGTCAAATACGCTCGTGTTCAGCCAGGCTCGGTGGCTCAGCCTGTAATCCCGCACCTTTGGGAGGCTGAGGTGAGTGGATTGCCTGAGCCCGTGGGTTTAAGACCCACCTGGACAGTGAGACCTCACCTCTACAATAAATCAAAAAATCAGCCGGGCGTGGTAGTGCGCGCCTATAATTCCAACTACTTGGAATGCTGAGGCAGAAGGATTGCCAGAGCCCAGCAGGTCGAGGCTGCAGTGGCCAGGAGTGGCCACTGCACTCCAGTCTGGGTGACAGAGTGAGACTCCAACTCAAAAAAATAAAATAAAATAAAAAAATACGCTCGTGTTCATTCAAACAATGGAAGAATGTAGAACTATTGAAAATGATGACATCAATGAGCATTGAGTGGTAGGAAGAGATGCTTAGTGAAGATTGTGAATGCAAAAAGAAGCTGGTTACTAAATTGTATGTGTAAAGCAACATTATTACTGTTTAACACTGTGTGGGCGCGTTTTTGCACACACAAAAAAAATCTTAGATGAGGAAGCCAGTTGTGGGACATCCATGGGAGGGAACACCACGCAGTGATTTGTACGTGGGGACTTAGGTACTGATGTGGGACATCACTAAGGTGTTGTGCAAACAAGGTGCAGAAAGACATGAGTGAAGCTACACCTGTTATGTGTAATACAGAGGCTGAAGCATGTATCTGTATGGCCTGTAACTGTCGAGAGCACCTTGCCACTAAGAACTAATAAAGGACTTCGCCTGTTGGGGGCAAGGAATGGCAACAGAGCAGGGCTGGAAGGTGTCTGGCTTTGAGTCGAATGAATCTGTGACCTGCTCAAAACTCTCCTCCCACAGATAATTCTGGAAAGACAAATACTGAAATTAGACAAGGGGTTGCTTCCAATCGGTGAGATTCCTAGTAATGTTTATTTTCTTCTCTTATGGCATCTTAAGTGACCTGATTCTGTTTTACTATGAGCACGCATTTTTTTCATGTCTCAAATCAAGGGGTTTCCATTCTGAAATAAAACTATAAAAACAGTCTCTTTTCCCCTTCTCTGTTTCTCTGTTTTAGCATGTCCTCCACACATTCCCCCCCCACACACACACACACTCAGGTACACACACACGCACACTCACGTCACAAATGCTCTCACATTCACACACCCACAAATGCTGTCACTCATGATCATACAGTCACACACATACACACTCTCACACTCCCCAACCCACTCACACGTAGGCACCCCCCCAACACGGGCACACACACAGGTTTATTTCTCGACCCCTCAGCTGTTTCCCGCCTGTTTGCTGACTGGCTAGCTTTAAATAGGACCTTCCCCTGAGTAACAGCCGAGGGGCTCCCACACGTGGGATTGGAGCCAGGCCTCTTCTTAGCGGTCAAGCAGAGAGAAGGGCAAGGTTCACAGGAAACACTCTGCCTCCCAGAAAGGAAGGCCAAGTCCAAAACCGCGACAGCAGCACTCCAGAAACCAAGCACAGTGGCTGGGCACCTTCCAAATAGGAAGACAGTTTTTCTAGGTCAAAGTGAAGTGCAGTTTCTCCTTGGTCCTGGCACGTGGGGACCTTTTCCTATAAATCTCTCAGAAGGAGTTAGGGAGAAGCAGAGTTACCTGTCTCATCTAACTCCCCACAAACAATAGTTGAAACCGGCGTGATGATGATGCTTCACCTGTGTCATGCTCTACTCCAGTGGAATAGAGTTGCTTCTCTCATCTGAACAACTGTCATTACTCTTAATTTGTAGATATGAAAGCTGAGCACAGAGAGCTTAAGGAACTTGCCCAAGGTCACACAGCCTGTGAGCAGAGATGCCAAGATTTGGCTACAGGCACTCTGGCTCCTGGTCCATGCTGTCAGTCACTGACCCACACTGCCACACTTTCATGAAGGAAAAAAAGGGACATGGGAAACTGGAAGAGCCTGACACACAGCTGATGGGTCACAGGGCAGAGGTTCAAACCCGGGCCTGTCTTGATCAAAAACCTAAGCACTCACCAACTACATTATCCTGCCAATCTGCCACCAGTTCCCTCCTTTGTAAGATGGAGGTGCTAAGACCAGGACACACACAGCAGTTGTTCGGTAGAGAGTTTTCAGATGTCACTTTACCCCACTGGGCAGCTTTTTGGACCCTGTACTCCCTCTGCCACAGGGCTTAGCTCTTGTCCCTCCATCCACATAAAAATCCAACGTCAGAAGCCATAGTGAGCAAAACGGATTTTAATGGAGGTGAGCAGAGCCCAAGAACAGAATGACGTCACTCACCACTGGGGAATAATGTCAAACACCACTGAGGGATGCTGTCACACAGCACTGAGGAGTGACATCATGAACCACTGAGGGACGGTGTCACACATCATTGAAGGATGACATCACACACCACTGAGGGACGATGCCACACACCAGTAGGGATGATGCCATGCACCACTGAGGGATGACATCACACCACTGAGGGATGGCGTCACATACTGCTGAAGGATGACATCACACACCGCTGAGGGATGAAGATATGCACCACTGAGGGATGGCATCACACACCACCAAGGACAGCTGCATCAAATAACCAGTCTCCCTCCTCTCTTTGTGCTCTGCTCTTGTCTCATACTTTCTCCCAAAGACCCTCCATTTTCCAAGGCAATTCAGCAAAACACACACCCAGGAGTGGCTAACCAAACTGTCCTTCTGTAAGTCACCTCCAGTCTGTTGCTCACCTGGCACCCGCTCTCATGGACAGGACATCAGAAAGGAGCGCTCGAGATGGACGCCTTTGGGCCAGCAAGGATACTCTCCTTGGGCAAACCTCAGGCAGACTCTTGTGAGCCCTCTTTTCGACTAGGCCTCGACGTGGGCCCTGGTCCCTGCCTAAGCCAGCTTTAGTGGAGAGTCCTGCCAAGTCATTCCCCACCCTCCATACCTGTCAGGGTCCTCACCCCTACTTCTTGTATCCAACCTTCTGACCTGCAAGGGCATCTTCAGCAAGGGCATCTGTTCTGCCTGGGATACTTTTATTTAATTTTTCTAGATTGGATGTACATTTGGCTCCTGTCAGCTGTCTGGGGACGTTATTGGCATGTTAGGATCTTATTACTGTAGTTTCAAGAACCACAGTCCTTGCAAGGGCCTCGCTCTGACTTGTCCCTCTTCTGGTACAGTTCTTTGGGTTCCAACTCAGAGCAAGGGCGATGATCCGTCCCCACCCACACTCTCACCACACTCAGACTTGAACTCCAGTCCATCTGTGTCTGCAGAGATCCTGAAGGCAGCCGAGGGATCTGCTCAGTCCTTCAAGCTCCCCCTCGGGAGCTGACAAATAACCTCAAGGGGAAATAAACTTGAAATGCTCATTTTCTTTTTTGTTTCTCCTGAATCTCTACTCTCTGACTAGCCTGTCATCTCTACTCTCTGACTAGCTTTCCATTACCTTCAAGCAGATGGTTAGGGGTTTGGGGGGATATTTTCCCCCTCAACTTTTCAGATGACATGAGGAAGCAGAAATTCTCTTTCAGTTTTAATATTTTAAATGTTTATTGTTATTTCCTATTTAACTCATGATTTTTAAAAACTAACGCATTTTTAGTTTTAGCCCATGTTTGTTTGCATTTTGCAATCTTTTAATTGCTAGTTTCTCATTCATTGATTTGTAGTCAGAGGACATTGATATAGTTTCCATTTCTTCAGTCTTACTAAAGGGTCCTTTTTTGATAGGCCTCTTTATACATATTTCACATGTGCTTGAAAAGAACATCTGGACCCACTTTATGAGATAATACGTGTCTCTTTTAAACTTATTGTGCTATCGGAACCTTATTTTTACTGTTTTTATTTGCTTATACAATTGGTTTTTGAGAGACTTTAAGTCTTCATCAACCAGGCATGGTGGATCACACCTGTAATCCCAGCACTTTGGAAGGCAGAGGTGAAAGGATTGCCTCAGGTTCGAGATCAACCTGGACAACTTGGTGAGACCTCGTCTACAATAAATCAAAAATTAGCTGGGCATGGTATCACATGCCTGCAGTTACAGCTACTTTGAAGGCTGAGGCAGAAGGATTGCCTGAGCCCAGCAGGCCAAGGCTATGGTGGCTGTGAGCGAGCTACTGCACTCAAGTCTGGGTGACAGAGTGAAACTCAGACTCAAAAAAAATAAAATAAAATCTTCATCAATGATTACATATTTGTCGATTTCACCTGGTTTCTGTCAACTTTTGTATTATAACTTTGTGGTATTAGATGCATAAAAACTCATGATTGCCGGGCTTGGTGGCTCAGCCTGTAATCCCGCGCCTTTGGGAGGCTGAGGTGAGTGGATTGCCTGAGCCCGCGGATTCGAGACCCGCCTGGGCAGCGAGACCTCATCTCTACAATAAATCAAAAAATCAGCCGGGCGTGGTAGCGCATGCCTGTAATTCCGGCCT
>NW_007252270.1:130178-153982 GCF_000164805.1 Carlito syrichta | reverse complement strand
GCCCAGGCGGGTCTCAAATCTGCAGGCTCAGGCAATCCACTCACCTCAGCCTCCCAAAGGCGCGGGATTACAGGCTGAGCCACCAAGCCTGGCTATTATAAAGTTTTTTAAAAGAGTTCTTTTCCATTGGTTTAGCAAGAAAACCTCCGCCCTCCATGTCTCCTCTCACAAACTTTCCATCCGTGGACCCCACTTTGCTCTTTGGCCATAAATTCCCAGTTGTCTTGGCTATCTTTGGAATTGAGCTCTCAAAGGTAGTGAGGACTGAGGGGACAGCAGACAGCAGACTGCCTGTTCTTGTGAGCATCCCAGCCCCCTCGCTCTCCCTCCTCTCCTACCCATTGGGTGATTTCAGCTGCAACCATCAAAATGGCGCATGGGCAGAGGACCTGAGTTCTCTCTCCCTATAAGAAGTCCAGAGGCAAGGGCACTCTGGGGCTGGCCGTTCGTGGCACGGTTACCAAGGACTGGGGTCTTTCCAGACTCCCTGACACTACACCCGCCTTGATGTGCTGCTTGGTCCTGGTTACTCCCCCGTGGTTCCAAGAAGGTTGCCACGGCCTCAAGCACCACATCCAGAAGTGACTGTGCAACTCGGGCAGGGAGACGGCTCCTCCGAGAAACCTTCCCAGAACAGCTCCTCTCCTATCTCATTGGCCACAACTGGACACCTGTCAGCCCCTAGGAAAATGGGCTGCCTTGACTGGTCCAGAGTGGGGACTGGATCTCAGGCTCCTGGATAAGGCTGGGTCTCTTAACAGAGTCATGCTCTGCAGGAGAGAGGAGAGGCAGCCATGGCTGCTGGAAGCAGACAACCACGGCTATTCCTTCAGTGTATAGGTGGCCAAGGAGATGAATTGTGTAGAGTGAACTTGACTCCTGACTGGCACGTTCATACATCAGGCAATGCCCAGCCACAGAGTTTTCAAGGTGGACATCCCAGGCCAAGGCGTCTTGCTTCTGCCTTCCAGATGAAGACAGCCCTGCAAACTCCCTCCCACGGCTCCCCAGCAGATGGGTCAGGATCAAGCCGACTTTGCACGTGTGTCCTAGCCCCAGCCACTGGGGATCTCAGCCTTCGGGCCCTAATTAATCCATCTCAGTCGGATTTCCCAACATCTGTCCTGCTCTGCACAAGCACATGACACCAGGCGGCCAGCCGGGCCCAGCCTGTGCCTCACCACATTGTATCATGCACGCATTGTGCCCTGACTTGGAGCCATACAGCCGAGGGAAGGGCACCATCCCTGTGCCCTAAGGTTTAATAGCACCACCCTAGTCCCTGCTTGCACTGAACATACCCCTTTCTGGGAGGAGATGGAATTTTTCACATCCAGAGAAGTGACTCAATGATCGGGTCCTGGAGCCCTCTCGGCTCTGCCGAGGAGCACAGAGCCCCATGCCCACCCCTCTGGCAGCCTTGTCAGTGCAGAGACAGTCTGGAGAGCTCCCTTCTTGATGCCAGGGCCGTGGGCAGCCCACCGTCTACCTAACAAGGACAGAATGACCCGGGCTGGACAAACCATCAAGCTCAGGCCCAGAGGAGAATTCACCTGACAGTCCCGTGTATTCCACAAAGGAAGAGGGGGAACACGGGCACGGGGCATTTCTCTGCATGCCATTGGGGTTACCAGCTGACACTTGGTGCTGTTTCCAGGCACACTTGGTACCATGCTGTGTGTCTTGGGTCTGCAGGGCTGGAATGGTACCTGGCATGAGCTCATATCGGCTCAATGAAGAGACTAGATACACAAAGGAAAGAGGACGTTGAATCTCCACGATGCCGGAGGGAGTGAGATGGCAATTCCACCCTACACCCCTGGCTCCACGGGCATCACAGCAGAGCCAAGCCTCTGCCGGGGGCAAACCCCTCTGACTCATCTGTGAACAAGCCCTCTCCCCAGACCATGCCCACGTGGAGCCTACTGGAAGGTATGCCAGGCCCTTCCCAGCAGGCGGGAGGCATGTGTGACTTTGAAATCACTTTGGCCTTTGAGTTTTAAAGGAGGTTGATTCTGATAAACTGACCTGAATGTTAACGACGTGGGAGTTTAATTTGTATTCAGACGGGAGGAAAACCAGCCACTCAGAGGAGACGTTGCTGTTTAATTAGGTCTAGTAGTCAACTCAGAATAAAGCAGTGTGCCGCCAGGAACCAGGAAGGGAAACGAACTCTCCCGGGACGCCCAGACTTCAGAGGAACTGCGGGATGAGAAGCCAGCGGTGTCGAAATGATGGATTCGCTTCCTGAAAGAAAGAGACCAGGGCCTCCCAGCCAGGCACTCAGGGTGTTTGCTCTCGTGGCTCCTGCTTCGGTAGAAATTAAAAAGGAAAAAACAAATGAATAAATGAGAATGGGTGGGAAGAACCCAAATGTGCTCGTGTGCATGAGAGACACGTGTATGTGAGACATGTGTGTGTGTGACACGTGTGTGTGTCTGACATTTGGGCTCATAGGGGGAGCAGCTGGTTTCTAATATGAAGAAGAGAAACCTCTTCTAATGCCAATAGCAATACAATTCAGAATAGCTAAAATTCTGGAAACAGCTCAAATGCCCACCCACAGCAGAATGGGCCAATCAACAGTGGAATACTACATGGCAGTGAACGAGAGCGGCACCACTATGCACACAGGGATGAACTGCCGATCAAAGAAGATGGCACCCCGGTCACATGCTGCCCAAGTCCATTGATACCAAGTTCAAGAACAAGAAGAACTAACCGACGGTGGTAGGAGGCAGAAAAGAGGGTTTGCCGCAGTGGGAGGCACCTCCGCGAGGGGCAGGAGGGACTGTGGGTTCTGGAAAGACTCTCCAGCTTGATCCTAGTGGGGGCTAGATGGCGAGCCCTTGTGTAAAATGCAGGAAGTGGCACGTTTTGAGAGGCGTGTGCACGCTATGTATGGTGTACCTCAATTTAAATGTGTGTGTATTTAAAGCAAACCCTATTCTAAGGAACATGGCAGCCAAGGCAACCACAGAATGCCGCGGTGTCACACTTCTGACACGTGCAAGCTCCATGTCCCTCTGGTGTGGCAGACAGCGGCCGCTGGAGTGACAGGGAGAACGTCCTCACAATTGGAGGCCGACTCCTTACAGCTGCCTCCCTGGTTCACAGTGTAACTTACCCTGCACTCTCTCAGCAACGTGAGGCAGGAGACTTGGCTTTCCGTGTCTTTATTGAAGGGCGCCCAGGGGTGGGGACACATGGAGATGCTGAGGTAACGAACTACGTGGCTCCTCGCGAAATGACACGGTAGGCGGGGGGCTGTCCCCAGTGCCCCAGGAGCACGAGAGGAAGAGGTGAATTATGCTTCAAAGTTATAAGATGTGAAAATGGATTCAGGAGTGCCGCTGTTTTCAATTTTATATTGCCGTTTATTTTAGGAACACCCAGGCTCTCCCAAACAGGAGTTTATAGGCAGATATGAAAATATAATTAACACTTAAACCAACGATGCAGCCCCAGGGAGGGGCTCTCCGCGCTCTGCTCTGTGTAGCCACGGACCTGGATTCAAACAAGGTTGCAACAAGGAAACAAGAAACATCTGACACTACATAAACCAGAAAAAATGAGCTGCCTTTTTCGGTTTCTCCTTCCTGTCCTGTCCCCCTCTGAACTTTTATGTGGGAACTTCTCTGAGAAGAAGGAAATGGCCAGTGAGAGGATTCTAGGAACTTTTAGATTCAGAGGTTGGGAGGAAGCCGATCTTGCAAAGCAGAGAGCCCACGAGAGGTGAGTTTGCACATCTGCAAAATGGCATGACGAGTGGCAGGGAAGGGCGAGGTTTAGAGCCAGAAGAAGCTGGACCCGTCCGGCCACACAAGTCGTTTCACCTCTCAGGCCTCAGTTTCTTCATCCATAAATGGGGGATAATAGCAGTGGCCACCTCAGAGCGTTATCAGGAAGATTAAATGATGTGACGAGTGCACAGCACATGGCTTGGCATTGGGGACACGGCAAGGGTGGCCTTCTGTCAAGTGGTCCCATGGTTGTCTTGGGCTCCGGTCTAGTTCCTGACAGCAAGCAGTTCCGGGTCCTGGGACAAGCAGATGGCAGAGCCAGGGCCCTGCTCACCTCCTGCGTACTTGGGGGTGTTGACGTCAATTAAAAGCATCGGGTCCTTCGTTCAAAAAGCAGGAAAGCACACCACTGCAGGTATTGACCTGCACGGCTTGTTGCTTTCTGCGCAGTCTCTCTCCCCATTGTGTTTTTAATTGGTGATTCAAAGCCACCCTAAGTAAAGAATGCTAAAGAGTGTCACGAACTCTATCACCCGTCTGTATACTGTGCAGGGTCCATTTTCACTACCAATGTAAGCATGTGACTTGTGCATGGATCGTCGTGGGACCCCATCTGTGTCTCATGCTGGCACGGCCCGTGTGTGACCTTGCCAACAGCAGATGCACCGTCGTGACCCACATGGGATTTGCTTTCCTTCGGGCATGCGCACGTTTTTACCAGCGCCTCTTTTGACCTACGACAGTCATCTTGATGAAAGCAGTGGCTGACACAGAGGTGACGTGAGAGAGGAGACTGCTGTCCCTGGGCATTTGCGGCTCAGAATGCTCTAGTCCATATGGAAGGTGTGGCCTTCCGGGCTGTCGCTGCCACCCGACCCAGTCTTAGATGCCACCCACTCACCTCACACGTGCTGGGGTCTCGCTGGACATCCGCATGTAGGAGGCCCATGGAATTCTGTGCATGTGGACATCGTGGATGCACCACGTCGATGGGGTCTACGCTCTCACTGCCCACACATGGGCCTCACTTGGTCTTGGAAGTCACTTGCAACACACAAGGTCAGAGACCAAATGGTCACACCTTTCCAGATGGCCACAGCAACAGAACATTAGCTCCATGCAGGTTGCCCCACCTTCCTGGGGGGCTTTGCTTTTGCTCCCTGAGTAGGTCTGGGTCTGTGGCTCATTAGAGGACCTGGGTACTCATCATGAGTGCCCTTGCTCTGGGGCCAAGGGGGGAGCGACTGTCACCCTGATTTGCAGACACAGAATGGAGGCCCCATAGGTCACATGGCTCTTGACTATCCTCCAGGCTCATGGATTGGGCTTCTCCTTCCTCCTTCCAGGGCCCGCTCTGGGGGCAGCAGCCTGCAGGACCCTCCTCCGGGGCTTATCTCTCAAGGGGTGGGTGCAGCACGGGACCTCAGCATCTCCCTGTCACCCTCCCCCTGCCGTCCTGCAGGCCCAGAGGACGAAAAGGCGGAATGATGCTGGCCCCAGACTCCCAGGAGACAGCCCAGGGCACCGGTGCCTTGGCTCACCGGCCAGTAGCAGGCCACGGGGAAGGTGGGTGCAGGTGGGTCAGTGCTCAGCCCACCCTTGGATCTCACGCACACCTGGGATTCTGAGTCCTGGCTGAGACGCTCATCCTCACGACAGCCTCTGAAGAGGCTGGTCCTGCTTTCCACCTTCCAGAGAAAGGAAGCTCAGTGCTGGGAAGTGGAATGAAGACTCGAATCCGGGTCTTTCTATGCAACCAGTGCCCCCAGCCCTCATGCCTCTGCCCCTTGTAGGAAGGGTACAGGACTCTTTTCCACATTGCACAGCAGCCCCTTCTTCTGATTTGGGAAGCCCCGAAGCCCTGCTACCCTAGTTCCCACATTCCTTCCTTCTGCTCATCCTTTTTGAGGCTGTATTTAAAAAACAACAAAAACCTTCTGTCAGAGGATTCGTTCAGAACGCACAGGAAGAAGCCAACAGATAAAAGAAAAAGACAGACAAGCGATCTGTAAAAACTGGGCAAAATATTTGGACACACACTTGCCCGGAGAGAAATAACAAGAGCCCCAGCTCCCTTCGGTGTGTGACAGGGCCAGCGTCATGGGGGCACCGAGCGCCTGAGCTCAGATGGGCCCGTCCTTGACTCAGGCTCTGCCATCACCACCTTGAAAGTCTTAGCCACTTTTGAACAAGGTCCCCACAGCTATACTCTGTGCTGGGCCCACAAGTTCTGTGGTCCGTCCTGTTGTGGGGTCAGCCACAGCTGGAAAGGCCCCCATTCGTGTCTGTGCTGGGACAGTCCACAGCGGTGGCAGCCTGTGTTCCTGGTGGGGAAGGGCTAGGGAACAATCCAAGCAACTTCCCTCTGCGGGGACTCACCATCTCCGGGGCCCTGTGCCAACATCCCTGCAAGGTCAATCACTGTATCCTCACATCATCCCTGGGCCAGATGTCAGCTCAATTTACAGATCATCAAAGCAAGGCTGGGAGAGGCAAAATGACTTCCCCAGGGTCATAGAACCAGGAAATTTGAACCCAGGTCTGGTTTACATACAGTAGGACTCCAAGTCCTGCTTGTATTCCATCCCACCACCAATGTCACTGATGCAACCTTGTGGAATGTTTCTCCAGGACACCAGAGGTGGAACTGGAAAAAGGACCCCAAGGTGGGTTGTGGGGGCAGACCCTGAAGCCTTGATCAAGCCATTCCTGAACTCTCACTCATACAAACTGTGCTTGGAGACTCAGTCTTATTCCTCAACAGATCTACTCCCAGGATCTCAGAAGAAGTCAGCTGGGGCAGGAGGATAAGCCATGATGGAGATGGCACAGCACCGCACTCAGCCCAGAGCCCTGGGCTCATGACTTTATTTTGGGAACATGGGGAGAATCACAGACAGGCTCAGAGCCTGGGTCTGCTGCTGACAAAAACAGGCTTGCACCTTGGCTTTAGCACTCACTCTGACTGCTCTGAGCCTCAGCTTCCTCATCTGTAAAATGGGCTAACACTCACCTTGTGGAACCTTTGGAGCTTGGAACAAGACCGTATGTCCCGAGCCCTCAGCACGTGTCCATCGTGTCACTCCATAAGACACCTGCCATGGCAACTACCAAGAGTCCCCAGCCCATGGGCACCAGCGGTTCTCAGGGAAGCTATGAGGGGCAGGGCAGGGCTGCCCAGCACAGAGGCACAGCCAGCAGCGTGCCCTGACCTCGGAGACTTTTCCTGAGGACGAGGGGATCGATTGCTGCCTCTGGGTTGGCTCCCTGCTCCTCACGATTCTCCTGCTTTCCTGTGTTCCCTCCTCTCTCCAGGGGCAAACCCACTTCCCTGTCCACGCTGCAGGCAGCAATCCCTAGGGGAGGGGAAAGCAGGCCTGTTCCTGAGGGGCCGTTGCAGCCTTGTGATTTAATTATCTCCGCTTGGAAGCCGGCAAGCTGTCCCCGGCTTCCTGTGCTGGCCGCCTGGTGGTTTCCCTTTGTTGAATATGAACGATATTTTGGGCAAACCTTTGAACCAGGCTGTCAAGGAGAAAATGGCTCTTGCAATGGGAAGACAGGGGGAGAGCTATGGGACCATCTTGGGAACCCAGCATGACATGTTCCACACACCCTCACTGACTGCCAGACACCCTCCCAGCTCCTCGCAGGTCTAACCACCTTCCCATCCCGGGCCTTTGCACATGCTGTTCCCACCAGTAGAACATTCTTTACCAGTTGTCTCAAGAGCTGCTGGGCCCTTGTCTCCTTCCAGACTTGCTCTCTAAAGAGGGACAACCCCTCCACACCCCCTCCACACACATACATTTGCTTGTTTGTTTCCTGTAAAGTCCTTACTTCTGTCTGTCATTAGCTGACATTCTTTGCCTGTTCATTTGTCTTACCCACTATCGGTCAGTCCATGAGCTCAGGACAGGGCGCCACGCTCACACCAAGCCCAATGTAGCACCTGGGGGATAGCAGAGCCCATGAACAAATGAATGAATGAATGAATGAATGAGCTTAACATTTGAGGAGAAATGTGGGGCAAGGGTAAATGTGACCCCTCCCCAGACCTCAGTTTCCCCTGGGCTCACCCGCTTTGAGGTTGAGACTGGACCCAGCACTTCTCTGTCCCTGGGGCAGACACCCTCACTCCCTCCTGCCCCAGAGCTCTGCCCCAGCAGCACAGAAGCTCAGTCTGGCAAGTCACTCAGGGAGGTGGTTCCCCGGAGTGAGGTCAGAGACAAGTCCCTGAAATGAGGTGACCAAGCGTGGTCAGTGCCCCAGAGTCCTCTGCTCAGGCCCTCTATCCCAAGCCGTGATGCACTCTCTGTAGACAGAGGGGAGGTGATGTCCTCCAACTACCAGAAGGGCCCTCGGCCTGGGCTTGAACACTGCATCCTGGCCCAAGCAAGGTCCTCCACTCTGAGCCTCCGTTTTCTCATCTGTAAGAGGGTTCATCAAAGCATACTCCCTAGGGCCCCACATAAGGAGGAGGCTGAGGCTGCTTCCCTCATCAGCATAGGGTGAAGGCCGCTGCTTTTCTCTCCTTCACATGTGATGACTCCCTCACATGTGATGACTCGCCTTCCATCCTTGAAGCATTCAGGGACCCTCTGCTTGGGGGACCCCGGAAGCCGACCCAGAGAAAAAACTCAAGTGCAAGGACAGTTGTGCATTCCAGGAACAACACCAGGGGGCGCCAGGAGGGGACGGGGGAGGCAAAGGGGGAGGGAAGGAGGCCATCATGGACCACCGGAGCTCAGTCCTCAAGGGACTCCGGGACAGAGGCGGGGGCATTTCAGTGACCAACAACCCATCATCCAGGGCTACCTGCCAGCCTTCAGGGAAGATCCCAGATGTCCTGCAGCAACAGCTTTTAGAGACTCACCCAAGCCCCTTGGCCGTGACCACTTTGGTGCGGCTGGCTGGCCTTCCGGCGGCCGCGCCTCCTCTTCGAGGGACACCTTCCCTGACCACCAGACTCCCCCAGTCCTCTGGGTGAGTGACCGTCGTCAGCTCTGCCCAGGAGGGAAGGGCATGGGTGGACAGCACACTGTCTCCCTGCCCCCTGAAGGGTCACACTAACGCACGTGTCAATGCTGTCCCCAGTTGCCCACATGGTAACCACCTGATAACTCATGTGTGGAGACCAAGGCAACTTTGTCTTGGATGGACGCTACCATGCTAGCTTCTGATCAGTTCAGTTCCGGAAAGACTGCTGAGATTCCATGTATCTAGTGTTCCTTGTGTGAGAGCAAGTACTTTCACCAAACAAACTTGGACTTGAACAAGTTTTTATTTATTTATTCATTCATTCATTTTTGAGTCAGAGTCTCACTCTGTTGCCCAAGCCGGAGTGCAGTGACAGACTCACAGCTACTGCAGCCTTGACCTGCTGGATGCAGGTAACCTTCCGCCTCAGCCCTCTGAGTAGGTAGAACAACAGGTTATGCCACCACACCTGGCTAATTAATTGATTTATTGTAGAGTTGAGGTCTCACCAAGTCGCCCAGGCTGGTCTTGAACCCCTGGGTTCAGGCAGTCCTCTCACCTCCACCTCCAAAAGTGTTGGGATTACAGGTTTGAGCCACCACACCGGCACAACCCGTGCACTCCTTACCTGTGGGATATAAGCCCTGGGTCTGAGGGTAACGGGGCGGGGATCCACCATCTTGTCCCTTCACTGCCCAAGACACAGATATGGCTTCTGATCCCTAGTTCCTGTCTGTTTCTTTCTAAGAAGCCTCTTTTTGCCTCTCAGCTCCCTTGGACTTTGGGGGCAGGTTTGCATAGACCTGCCCACCTCATAACGACATGCTGTGTTGCCTGCCCTTTCTGTCTCACCTCCTCAGACCCTATCAGTGCTTCTGGGATTCACCTCCCCCTAAATTACTTGTACTCAAGTCCTTTCCTAGAACCGACTCCTGAGGAACCCAACCAAAGACGATTTCTTGAGGTGAGGCTCCAAGTCCATTCCATGGAGACCACCCCCAACTCCTGGGCAACAGAGATTGGTCCACACTTGGTCACATGAACTGAGAAGAGCCAATTGGCATTCTCCCCTGAGACAGAAGCATGGCTGCTAGAAAGATGTCACACCCTCCATCCTCTGGGGCTTCAAAGCGGGGGGTCTCCGTGTTCCCTGTGTGGTGGACAGGTCCCATCTGCAGTAGGAATGGATGCCAGAGAGCGAGTGTGGGTGCAAACTTGTGATGTCTGCTCCAGCTCCAGTCCCTGAGCATCTGGGCACCATGGTCACCCCCAGAGATCTGCTAGTTACAGGTGGCAGAGACTGAGCTGGGTCTCTGCTGTGTGCAGACAAAGCACCTGGATGAATCCAGAGGACTTCCTGGACAAGGCAGTTTTGAGGAAAGGGAACGAGTGTGCATTTTAGCTGAGGCCAACGTGTGGAAGGTGGCCGAGGTGGGCTCAAGAATGTGAGGAGCCCAGCCGGGGTAGGGACCTGGTAAGCATCTCCCAAGCCTCTCTGAACTTGGGAAGGTTCAAGTTAGGTCATGTGGTAAATAGGCCTGTGGGATTTATTTCACCCCCAGGGTGTTTGTTTTCTCTCCACACCCAGATGGTTCTTCAATGAACTTCTTTCTGCCTTTTTTTTTTACATGACTTTAGCAACCATGGATGAGAGACTTTTCTGCACCATGAAAAGTTCTAAATATTTTTATTACTCCTCTCAACAACCCTGAGGAAAGGGACTTATTAGCCCTGTGACCGAGCTGATGCCACATACCCAGGGTTACTCAGATCTCTGCTGTCTCCAGGATTCTGTTGCCTGTGCGGTTTTCTCTGCTTGGAACAACCCTCTCAACACACATGGTCTGGCCACCTTTCTTTAACCTTCGTGCCCGGCTCAAATGCCACCTCCTCTGTGAAGCACCCCTCTGCTTTCTCCCACAGCCCAGGCTGTCCAGGTATTGCCTCTAGCTTACATTTGTCAATGCTATTTTTTTTTGAGTTGGAGTCTCATTCTGTTGCCCCGACTGGAGTGCAGTGGCCACTCCCGGCCGCCGCAGCCTCGACCTGCTGGGCTCCGGCGATCCCTCTGCCTCAGCCTTCCAAGTAGCTGAAACTACAGGTGTGTGCTACCAAGCCCGGCTCATTTTTAAAATTTATTGTAGAGATGAGGTCTCGCCAAGTTGCCCAGGTGGGTCTCAATGTTATTTTTATCTAGATCACTCCCACTGTTTACCATCTGCCCACCCTGTGGGCTCCATGAGAGCAGGGCTCTTCCCTCTCTCATCTGTGTCCCTGTCACCTAGGAGAGGGCACGGCATTTGTAGGATGAATGCATGTGAACGAATAGGCGAAAGAATGGGTGAATGAATGAGTTGCTAAGCTCCTCTCTCATTCAGTACTCTGAAAGCAACCGCGATTACTAATTCACCCTTCACTCCACTCAAGGACCAGGAGTCACTCGTCCAGTTATCTAGACAAATTTACTGAACACGTGCACCATGATTCACAGCTACTCTCTCATCATTTCCTCACAAGCAGCCTTGGGAGGCAGTTAGGAAGACTTGCTGCAGTTCACCGTGGGGACACCGGGGTCAGAGAAAAGACTGCCCAAATCACCTCAATGGTACATGGGAGAGCCAGAAACCACCTGGACAGCCTCACCCCAGAGCCGTCCGCTGGACAGCTGGGTTCCAATGCTCCTTCCGTGGGCAGAGTTCCTGCACGGAAGGGCCCAGAAACATGTCAGGCACACGTATGGATTCAATCAGTGGGGATAGTCCATCGCCACGTAGACTCACCTGGAGATGCTGTGGGCTGAGCCTCAGCCGCCCCTGAAGCTCAGGTCCGGGGGGGAACGACCAAGGGCTCAGGAATGTGCTGCAGAGGCCAGGCCTTCTGCCTCCCGCTCCACCCCAGGCTCTTTCAGCTGTTGGAGAAGAGCTAGGAGAGGGCTGGTCCATTCATAAAGTGAGTGCAGAAATATCTCGGAAAATAGAATGCCAATTTACCCCTGCTGGCTCTGATTTTTAAATGGCATAGTCTACTAGTGAATATTTACCCTTTCCTTTGGACTGTAGCATTTGAAGTGTGGTCAGTGCCTCTGAACCAGGAAGGCCTTCTGTCCCTGAGCCTTGATGCACTCTTTCTGAAGACAGAGGGGAGATTACTTCCTCTTACTGAACCTTCCCCCCTCATCACACCCTCATTAGTTTGACAGGAAACCATCATCTGACCATCACCATCATTTTCATCATCATTTTCTTCACCACCACCACCACCACCACCACCACCATTTTCAACATTCTCATCGTAAATATCATAATCCCCATCATCATCACCCTCACCATCACCACCACCACAAACACCATCAACACCTTCACCACCACCATTGTCATCATTCTCATCATAAACCTCATCATCACCATCCTCGCCAGCATCATCATCACCACCAAGTTCATCACCACCACCACCACCACCATCATCACCATCACCATTGTCATCATTCCTATCATAAACATCTTGGTCATCATCCTCACCATTCTCATCATAAACATCATGATCATCATCATCGTTGTCATCATTTTCACTGTAAACTTCATTATTGCCATCAACAGCATCAAGTTCATCGCCACCATCACCACCACAACCACCACGAACACCATCACCACCACCTCACCACCACCACCATCATCTCCATCAGCGCCATTCTCATCATCACCACCATCATCACCATCAACCACCCTCAACCACCATCATCATCATCACCATCATCATCACCGTCATCATCACCATCATTTGCATTGTAAACATCATCACCATCAACATCGTCAAGTTCATCACCGTCATCACCACCACAACCACCAATACTATCATCATCCTCATCATCACCAGAGTAGTAATCATCATCTCATCTTCATTGTTGTCACAGACATCATCGTTATTACCACCCTCACCGTCGCCGTCATCACCACCATCATCGTCATCACCACTGCTGCTGCCATCATCATCTTCACTCACACTATCTATGCCACTGCTATATTCCAGGCCCTGCCCTAAGTGCTTCCGTGTGAATTTCCTTTTTCTCATCCCAGCAACCTTATGATTCCCTTTATTACAGATGAATACACTGAGGATTAAAAAGGTTCCATCACATGTTCAAGATTACACATCTAGAGATGGAAAAACAGACATTAAAATACAGGAAGTCCAACTTCCAAGTGCATACTCTTTTTTTTTTTTTTTTTTTGGAGTTGGAGTCTCACTCAGTCACCCAGACTGGAGTGCAGTGGCCGCTCCCGGTCACTGCAGCCTCGACCTGCTGGGCTCTGGCGATCCTTCCGCCTCAGCCTTCCAAGTCGCTGGAACTACAGGTGCACGCTACCACACCAGGCTAATTTTCTGATTTATTGTAGAGATGAGGTCTCGCCAAGTTGCCCAGGTGGATCTCGAACCCACGGGTTCAGGCAATCCACTCACCTCAGCATCCCAAAGCATGGGATTACAGGCTGAGCCACTGAGCCTGGCTCAAGTGCATAATCTTTAAACACCATGGCACTACAAAGATTCCTGCTTCTACAGCAAATTTGGAAAAAATCAAAAGGTATCTCCTGAGCCTCCAAAATGACAGTTCTTGGATCTTTTCTGGTACTCATAGTATTAAGCATTGCATTTAAAACCTAGGACATAGCCCATACAATTGGACCTTTCATTTATGTGCCGTCTGATCCTTGGAGAATCCTCTCCATCATGAAACTCGTCATCTGAGACTGGTTCTATAAGCTTGAAGCAAATAACCTCAATTCCCTTTTTTTCCCTGAGAAAATTTACTAGTAGCTTATTAAAAAGTAAAATAATGGAAGAAAGTAATTTTTAAAGTTTTTATTATATATATTTGTAAAGATGTGGATACAATTCAGGATTAGGTATATAAGTGGACAATAACCTCAATTCCTAAGACTTGCTTCTGAGTTTTTCTGGAACTTTATTATTGTTTTTGTTCCTTGAGTATTATGGGGTCAAATTACTATAACTGCTCTGAGATATTTCGACAAAGAGAAAATGACTGGGAGAATATATGGGAGGAAAGAAGAATGGAAGAGTGGTATATCAGAGTTCTTCAACAAAACAGAGCCCAGTGTGTGAAAGCTTTTCTGGATTGTTCAGTACACATGTAAGATAGATTGGGTGTGTCATAGTTAATGCCATGAAAGCAGCCCTCACATTACAGTTGGGGAGTTTATAGATAAATACCCTGAATTCCTCACCCTTAGTTAGGATGACTTGAAGGCATTTTTATGCTGTGTCCCAGAGTGCCCCAGTGAGATCAAGCCCCAGTTTCCCATGATGTAACTCACAGTATAAAATGCTCTTTGTCAACTTCTTTCCCTTCCGGTCGCACCTCCTACTCCTGTCCTCATGTTTCCCAGGTGAATTGCTTGCATTCAAATCCTCATCCTATAAGGTCTGCTTCAAGAGGACCTCAAACCAAACATATGAGTAGATGGATGAAGAAATGAGTGGATGGATAAATGGAGGAATGGATGGATGAAAGAATGGGTAAAAGAACAAATGAAAGAATGGATGAGCATGTGGATGGATAAATGAGTGGATGGACAGACAAATGGACAACTGATAGATGAATTGGTGGATATGTGAAAGGATGGGTAAAAGGATGGATGAAAGGATTGGGGGCATGTGGATGGACAGGTGAATAAGCAGGTGGATGGATGGACGGATGAATGGATGGATGTTGGATGGATGGGTGAATGATCGAATGTATGAATGGGTGGCTGGTGGGGGATGAATGGATGGATAAATGGGTGGATGGAGGAATAAATGGATGGAGGGATATTGGATGGGTGAAGAGATGGATGGGTGGATGGATAAGTGGATGGAAGGCTGGGTAAATGAATGGAGGGATAGATAGGTGGGTGGAGCTTAGCGGCAAGTGTCCCGATTTGGTCTCCATTGTTGGAGACGAGCATTCCCACAGGCCAGGGCAGTCACACACAGCCGGGTCTTGCAGCCTCGCAGTTAGCCATACTCCATGCCCTCCAATGCAACCTACTCCTGCCTCGCAGCTGCCCTGCAGCTCTTCTCTTGTCAGGACACAATTATCCCCTCATTGTTTCCTGGTACGATATAATGTCAGGATTTCCTCTGGAAGCCTTTTTGCTACATGAATGGTTGCTTCCCTGTGATCCTTTGTCTGCCTGGCCTGAGCGCGACTGCTGGAGATAAGAGGGGGGCATTCCCCTCTCAGCACCCGAGGGGGGCCGTCGCAGGGTCACGTGCGCTCACGTCAGTCAGCCCAGAAACCAGGAAAAATGTTTTTTTGATTCTGTGGGCCACCAGAATTTCTCGAGGAAGTGTTCTTGAGTGAGTAGGAACCAGTCCCTTGCCCTGGGAGGGTGGAGACCTCGTCACAAGAGCGTTTGATTCACGTGCCCTTCTCAGGTGAGTTATACTAAAGTGCTCATTGTTCTTCCCAAGTTTTGCCACAAAAGGGCAGCTTTTTTTCTGTGCCATGACAGATCAAATGAAGCCCTGACTTAGATTTCACATGTCACGTGGCTGACCTCATGTGCCTTGTCACTTTCTTCACCTGAGTTTCTCTGTGCTGGCATCAGTTGCAAATAGACTGGGGGCACGGGTGGTGTTAGGCTCATAAGTAATGGTTCCACAGATGAGCCCCACAGGTCCCACCAGGTGAGAGGCAACATGTGGCTCCAAGGATAGGCCCAGAGCCCAAGAACGCCCTTGTGAGAACACCAGCACTGTGATCTCTCCACAACCCTGGTACCCCATTAACGCAACTGGTGCTCACGTGACCCTCAGAAGGGTCACAAGTTGCACACAGGGAGACTGAGGCTCGCACAAACAAGCAATAAGCACTTACAGGTAACTTCCTGTATGCCACGCACGGGGATTCCCTCACCTTCATCCCTTCACCTATCCATCCACTCACCCACTTACTCAGCATTCACAGAGCACTGATCACCCCCCAGACCAGCTGCATGCCCCGTTCCCAGCCCCCTCTGTGGGCTTTTCATTGATTTAATAACTTAGCTTGCCAACCCCGGAGGGTGGGAACATGAGGTTCTTGTCATCCCCTGCAAGAAGTGGAACAGGTCGGGGGGTCAAGTGCTAGTCAGACTGGGGGTCACCTGGCACAGGGATCCTGTGTCCGGCCTGGCTCCGGGACCTCACAGGCCTCTGAGGTTTGACGGGGAAGGTTCAAGGGGGACCTCGGCCGATGCTGACCGGGCACAGCTGCAGGCCAGGCCACAGGCAGGAGTTGGAAGCTGACCCCTGGCCCCTGACTCCTACTCCCGACCCACCAGTGGAGACTGAGGCGTGGCCTGCCTCGACTCCCATGGTCAGGGGCAGCCCAGGGTGAGCTAGAGGCTCTCAGATGACTCACAGCTGTGACAGAGAAAGTGTTGGTGGGGGTCTTCTCAGCAGATTGTCAGGAAGGCCAAGGTCAGGGAAGAGGTGAGGTGTCAGTCAAGACTCAAACAACAAAAAGATGGCTGGTGTGGAGAGATGGGGACGGCAGCCTAGGTCAGAGCAGCAAGTGCAAAGGCCCTGGGGCAGGAGCTTGTTGGGTGCTGGAGAGAAGAAAACAACCAGGGCCATGAGTGTCAGGGGTGACGAGGGAGGGGATGGTCAGCAGGGATCATTCCTCGGGCCTCGAGGGCTACGGCTGGCATCTGGGCTTGCCCCTACGTGCCCTGGGAAGCCACCAGAGGCTCTCATGATTTCTCCTCCTGAACCAGTGTCCTCCTACCGCAGAGATATGGCAGTGATGCAGGGACCTGGCATGTCCCCCCGGGGCCACGGCACCTGCCTGAGCTGGGCCCCAGGCAGAGCTGGGATCTGACAGCTTCGGCTCCCAAGTACCACCGAGGGTCACAGCTTTGGCATGTTCGCCCTTTCCCACTCCTTCCTTGCCCTCCGCAGCAGCTGTGCCTGCCTCTTCGGCCACAGTGGGAGAGCGCCCCGAGTCCCCACACTCACCAGCCCCAGGTACATCAGGACATTTCCATGCCAGACCCTGAGGGTCACACAGCCACAGCACGTGACCCTTCTGGAGGCCCTGCTGATGGGCTGTGACCACCATGGGCCTCATGGAGGCAGTGTCAGAAGCACCAAGCCCACCTCATGGCACAATATCAGCATCGTCCTCCCTCCCCGGGCACCTGGAAGCCTGGCCCACCCCTCTCCCACTATGTGTGCTGGGCACTTGCCTGCACCCCCACGTGCCTCAGTTTCCTCCATCTGTCCAAGTCGTGCCCTGTTCTGAAGTTTTACAGGAGCAGACCAGGCCTGGGCATCTGCGTGCTGCCTGTGTCTGGCTTTTCCAGGAACGTGTTTGCTGATTCCCGCTCTTGAGCCCATCTTGCCAGCTTCTCTGCTGTCAGGTGCTGGAAGGGAAAAGACAAGTAGCATTAATTGAGTGACTACCGTATCCCAAGGCTTTTCATAAACTCTGTCCACGGTAGCTTCCTGGCTATCGCAGCCCAGCTGAGCAGCTGCATCTGAGTCTGCCTGACCCTGAGGCCTGAGATATTTCCTGTCTGGCTTCTTCCAGGAACATGTTTGCTGATCCCCACTCTTGAGCCCATCTTGCTGGCTTCTCTGTTGTCAGGTGTTGGAAGGGAAAAGATAAATGGTATTAATTGAGCACCTACTGTATCCTGAGGCTTTTCATAAACTCGTTCTCACTGAATCCTGGAACAGCTTCAGGATGCACTGTTCTCACTCTCATTTTACAGATGAGGAAACTGAGTCTCCACACGTGGAATGAATCCCATGCCAAAGGCTGGGACTCAGTGCAAGACTGCGCATTCCAAAGCCTTTGTGTTCTTGCGCTTGAATGAACTGATTTTGCAGACTGGAGGCTGACTTTGAACCCCAAGGCCTCAGAAAAGCCATCCAACCCCCACACCCCCAGCCAAGGTCCTCAGCTGCTCTGACTGGGGTGGTGACTCACTCTTGAATCACAAAAGCAAACAGAGGGTAAGACGTCTCCCAGCCTGAGCAGCTCCCCTGTAGGGGTGGGGGACCAGGCAGGGACATGCAGCAGGGATCCCAACCTGTGAGGAATTGCCCCTTGGCAGGGGACAGCTCCTCTTCCAAGCAGCAGACGCGGGTGGGATTCTTCCGCAGGGCGCTTTCCTGTGGCAGCACCTGGGCCTCCCAAGCCTCCGAGACAGCCCCCCACTTCCTTGCCCCCCAGCCACTGGCAGACAACAGCTGACCTTGAAATACTGCCCAGACCATGCTGCTCTGGCTCCTCTCCCCACAGTCTCCCTTTGCTCCTGATTTGCGAACAAGTTCATTGCCCTGGTCTGCAAGGCCCCACTCACAGGGTTACCAGCTAGATCGCAGGGTGCCCAGTTAAATTTGAATTTCAGGTAAACAACAAATAACAACAATAATGTTCTACTGTAAGTAAATATAAGTATGTCCCATACAACGCTTGGGATATACTTATATTTAAAAGTATTTGGGCTGGGTGTGGGGACTCACGTCTGTGATCCCAGCACTTTGGGAGGCCAAGGTGGGAGAACTGCTTGAGCCCAGGAGTTTGAGACCAGCCTGGGCAACATAGTGAGACCCTGTCTCTATTTTAAAAAATATAAAAATTAGCCTGACCTGGTGGCATGCCTGTAGTCCCAGCTAATCAGGAAACTGAGGTGAGAGCATCATTTGAGCCCAGAAGGTCGAGGCTCCAGTGAGCCAATGCACTCCAGCCTGGGCCACAGAGTAAGACTCTGTCTCAAAAAAAAAAAAAAGTATTTGGCTTTTATCTGAAATTCAAATGAATTGGGCATCCTGCACGTTTATTTGCTAATTCTGGCAACTCTATTGTGTACCTCTCCAACTTCATCTCCCCCCTCCTCCCCACTGGAGGACTCTAGCCTATTATCCTCAGACCTTCCCTGAGCAGGGCAAGCTTCCATTTCACACACACCAGCGACGCCCTCTCCCATTCACTTAAGCACTTCTGGGGCTTTACGCTCAAGCATGTGCTGACCGGGCTCTGCCCCACTCTGACCAGACAGCCACTCTGCACCCAGCACAGGCCCCAGTGCCATTCCCCAGGCTGGGGTGCTTCGCCACACCCGGAGAAGCCTGCCAGGTACCTTCCTGTTTGCAGTAAGTGATGGCTTGGGAGCAGGGTCTACTTAAGAAAGTCGGGTTGGGGAAATAAAGTGTGAAAATCCCAAATCACAACTCATGGTCTGCAGTGCAGCATTTTTTAAAGTTTCATTTTCCTGGCAGGAAAAAATAAAATAAAGCAGATGTTTTTCCCAGAGTTCACCATGTGAAGGAACAGACAAGGCTTGAAACATTGGCCAGCACTTAGCTTTGAGGTTCTTCTTCCACAAGGAGCAGAAATGTGCTTCTGAAAATAACCAAGAGACAGTCTTGGGTTCAGCACTGCACAGAAGCATTCACATTCTCATCTGCCTGGACAATGTCCTCTGCTGTAGAAGCCTGCAGATGAGAACACTGAGGCTGGGGTGGGCTCATTGCCCAAGCTTATGCCTTGTTGATTCAACAGAACCAGGCTAGACTCCGAGCTGGAGCAGTTGTCCTCTCGTCCTCTGTCTCTGAGAACCAGTTTGGAGCCAAAAGGACATGGAAAGCACCCCAAAGCCAACAACCAGGAAATGCTGGTGGTGGAGACAGCAGGCTCCAAGGGACGGTGGCAGTTATACAAGGCAAGTGTGTGTCTTTGTGGCTTTGGCCTGAGGCCAAGCACCACCAGCCTGGTGCAGGCACCAGGGAGGCCATGGGGTCACCAGGGAGACCCTGCCACATGACCAGGAAGCTGACACTGGTAAGCTGTGGCTGTTGGAGAAAGCAGAGAACATGGGAGGGAGGGAAAGATTCTGAAAGGAAATCCTCAAATTCTGTCAAGCCACAGCCCAGACCGACGCCTGGCCATTCGTGGAACCAACCCAAAGCAGCTCAGCTACAATGAAGATGCGGACTGAGACCAGAACTACCACTGTAGAAACAGTTTGAAGCTCAAATTCCACCAACATACCTACCTGCCAAAACGCAAGACACTGAACTCATCAGAGAAAAATGAAACCCAGATTCTTCACAGTTTAGCATTCATGATGGCCATATATATGCATTTGCCGTTGCTGACATGACAAATCATACAAACTTGCCTTCGTGGCACACATGTGTCACCTCACAGCTCTGCATGTCAGAAGTCTCAAGTGTATCAGAGGGCATTCCTTCTAGAGTGCTCAGAGAAAATCCATTTTCTCTCCTTTTGCAGCCTCACGGTGCCTGTATTCCTCAGGGCATGGCCCATCCTCACATCACTCTGACCTCTGCATCCACAGTCTATTCTGTGGTCGCTCCTGTTTCTCTGCTATAAGGACCTTGTGATTATAATGGGCCTGTCAAGATAATCCATGGTAATCTCCCTTCTCAAAATCCTCAGTTGCATGTGGAAAGTCTCCTTTGCTACATGGAGCCACATATTCACAAGTTCTAGGGATTTGAATGTGAATATCTTTGTGAGGAGATCAGGGGGGACACATTATCCTTTTACCACACCTGATACAATCCAAAAATTGCCTGAAATTTATCGGGGAAAAAAAATCAAGAAATGGAAAAAAATTCTCACAAGAGAATAAAGTTAACTGAGATAAATCCTAAGATAAACTAGACATGCCAGAACTCAAATACAGTTATTAAAACTATTCTAATAAGGTTTAAATACACACACACATATATTTACAATAAATGGAAAAGTAAAAAAAACTGCAGATAATTAAAAACAACATAAAAGCAATCAATAAAATTTATAGACTGGAAAGGTTTCATATCTGAAACAAAAAATTTACTTGGTGGACCTTTAAGAGACAAATGGAGAAGACTGAGAAAAGACTAAGTGAATTGAGGCAGATTAGAAATCATTCAATGTGAAAAACAGAGACAACATTGATTTAAGAAAAAAAAACGAACAGAGTCTTAGGAGCTCATTTAAATATCAAAGTGTCTTGCATACACATGCATGGAGTCCTGTAGGAGAGAGGAGAGAAAGAATGGGGCAGAAATAATATTTGGAGGAAAAATGGCCAAAAAATGTTCCAAATTTGGTGAAAGACAGAAATGTACCAATACAAGATGTTCAATGAACTCCAAGCAAAATAAACACAAAGAATCCCAGACCAAGATACATCATAGTCACACTGGTGAAAGCCAAATTAAACAATGCAACTTGGGAGCCACAGAGAAAAATAACACATTGCATGCAGGGAAAAAAATGATCCAATCAATGGCTGACTTCATACTAGAAATCTTGGAGGGCAGAAGGCATGGAAAAACATCTTCAAGGTGATGAAAGTTAAAAAACAAAACAAAACTGTCAACCAAGAATTATATATCCAGGGAAAGTATCCTTCAAGAGTAAAGGCAAAATAAAGACATCTCAGATAAAAGAAGAACACTAAAGGTATGTGTTGCCAGCAGATCTACACTACAAGAAATGCTAAAGGAAGCTCTTCAGCCTGAAGGGAAATGACACCAGGTAGAAACACAGGTTCTCAGAAAATAGGAAGTGTTACGTATATGAGTATCTGCAAAATACTTTTATCTCCTCTTTCTTTTTTCCTCTTAATTGAAAAAACTCATAGAACCATTTAAAGAAAAAAATTATAACCTCGGCTTGTGGGCTTTATAATTTGCATATATGTAATATACAACAACTATAATATAAAGGATACAGAACTATGAGCTTACACAATTGCAAGGTTTTTTTTAACTGAGGCTATACAATACAAACTGTAAGTAACATATGAATAGTTAAGGACATTTATTCTAATCTCTATAGCAACCTTTCAAAAATGAAAAGAAACACAACTAAAAAATCAATAGGAAAATTAAAATGGAATTCTAAAATATATTCCAAAAAACGAAGGGCAGGAAGGAAGAAACAGAGAAACAACAGGTATAACAATAACAAAAACAGGGGAGCAAAAAGAACAGAAAAATAATAAGATGGTGGACTACATCAGCAATTACATTAAACATTAATAAAGTAAAGAGTTAAATTAAAAGACAGAGACCATAAGAAAAGACTGAAAAAAATGACAAAGCTGTATGCTGTCCTCAAGAGAAGTAACAAGTCACCAATAGACTGAAAATAAATGGAGGAGAAAAATAGCATGCAAACAGTAACTATAAGAATGTGGATATATTAATATCAGGAAAAGTAAACTTCAGGATGAAAAGTATTATCAGAAATAAATGTGAACATGTCATGATTATAATAGGGCAATTCATCAGAAAGACATAATAATCATAAATGTGTGTGGACTTAATAACAGTGCCTCAAATTACATGAAGCAAAAAGTAGTAAAAATCAAAGGGAGAAATAGTATTACAATTACAGCTGAAGAGTACTAACATTCCTCTCTGACCACTGATAGAACAATTAGACCAAAAACAAATCAGCAAACACATAAAAAATCTGAATGTCACCAAAAATCATCTTCATTTAATTGATATTTATAGAATACTCTACCCAACATCAAATGACATTCTTTTTAAGTGTATCTTTTTAAAGATACATTCTTTTTGTGGTATATTTACAATTACAGACCATATGCTGGGCCATAAAACAAGTCTCAATAAATTTTAAAATACTGAAATTATATAGAAATTATATGACAACAATGAAATTAAATTAAAAATCAATAGCAATTACAAAATTCTCTATTTGGAAAATAAATCATACTCTTCTAAATTCCTAGGCAATGAGGAAACTGCAGATGAAACTGGAAAATATTTCAACTGAATTAACATGCAATACAACATATCAAAATTTGTGCAATGAAGCTAAAGCTGTACTTAGAGGGAAATGGATACCTTTCAATCATTGTATGAGAAAAGAAGAAAGAAAGCTGGACATGGTGGCTCATGCTTGTTATCTCAGCACTTTGGGAGGCCAAAGCAGGAAGATTGCTTGAGCTCTGCCTGGGCAATATAGTGAGCCCTGTCTCTATAAAACAAGGCGGGGCGGAAAGGAAAGAAGAAAGATCTAAACCATTGATGAGCTCCCATCTTAAGAAATTAGGAGGAAAAATGGCAGGTAACAAACAGAATATAGCAGAAGTGACCACAACACAAAAAGTACTTCAACATCTTCCTGTCCCTTACTCTTGGATCACTGGCACTTGAGGAAGATGACGCCATGTTGGGAGGACACTCAAGCAGCCACGTAGAGAGCACTACTAGGTAAAGAACCGAGGTGTCACGCTGATAGCCATGGAAGTGAGTGGGTCAGCTTGTGAGAGCTCTCTGACCTCAGATGACCACAGCTCCAGCCTCCATCAGACTGCAGCTTCATGAGGATTTTAAGCCACTACGTTTTGGGGAAGTTTGTTATATAACACTAGATAATCTAAGACAGGCTTTCAGTTGGTTCGTTTAATAAATAAATGTTGGGTTGACTCTCACCATGTTAGTGAAAGACTTAGTGCAAAGGTTAATACGGCTGATCCTGTTGGCTGCCTACCAGTAACCATTGCCCTTGTCTTCCTTCCCAATAGAACCTTAAATTTGCCTGGGTGCCCACCACCCTCATGTACCTCTGTGACTCAAGGAAAGCTGAGCCCCCTGCCTCATGGGTATATTAACTGCGGGGAATTCCTAATCAACCTACCTAAGCCAATCTCGAGACTCTCCTTTCCCTTGCCAGAAGTTGGTCTGATTTAGTCATCCAGCTCACAGCAGCTCCTAGGCAACTACTGTTTCAGGAATGGGCATGTGACATAAGCTAGCCCAATCAGACCTAAGGAAAGGGGACTGGTATGCCATGAGTAGAGGAGAGAGTTTCTCCTTCTCCCACTGGAGAGGAACAGGGAAGCCCCCTGCTGCTAGCCACTTCTTGTGATGTGAGAGAAGCCAGCTTGAGAACAATCCATGGAGGAGGTCAGAGCTGAGAGACTTGCAGCCAAAATAAAACCAGAGCCTTAATCACAGCATGCCTGAAGCCCTCCCTCTCACCAGACTTCTGATTATTTCAGATATTTAGCCTCTTTTTTCTTTTTTTTTTTTTTTTTT
>NW_007252270.1:128288-129883 GCF_000164805.1 Carlito syrichta | reverse complement strand
ACCTCAGCCTCCCAAAGGCGCGGGATTACAGGCTGAGCCACCGAGCCCGGCACCACTTTTATCATGTAAACCTTGTTTGGAGTTTCTATTTCTATGCAGGTGGCTAAACTATTTATTCCATTCACTTTAACGAAGGTGTATTGAACCACCAATCTGTGCCAAGCACTGTAGTTCGTTCTAGGGATTTATCACTCAAGAACTTGCAGACCACGGGTCCCCAGATGACTCACAACATTCTGTAATATAATGGACGGTGGGAGACCGAAGACCTATGAAGGTGATCTAAGACCAGGAACACCCACTAATTCATCTAACAAGTTAACAAACCTATACAGTGCTGGGGTTGGGGCTCCCTGATAGGCCCAGAGGACAGACCGATGGGTAACAAGGGAGTGATGCTCTGGGGACTGCAGAGGTCCCATCCTAATGCCATTAAGCACAAGCTTCAGAGCAAGATATTCTAGGTCCTCCACCATCTGTCAGGACACGACTCCAGGCAGACGACCTGCCTCACAGGGCTTGCCAAGTTGCAGCTGGGATCTACCAGTAGCCATGCCATGAGGATGCAGTCACCTGAGTTGCGAGGGAGGCTGGGAAGGTGAGTAGCCCGTCTGCAGTTCTTGAAAGTGGAAACTCCGCCTCCCACCAGGATTCATAATGCAGGGGATTCTCCCAACAACAGGGGAGAGCTCAGGTGCTGGGCAACCAACACATAACGCAGTTCCAGCACTCTGAGCACTCTGGTGTCTGGGGCAAGAAGCCCACATACCTGAAAAGTGCTTGCAGTGCCCCCACCCAGATGGCTAGCAGTAGAAAGACAGATGACACCATGTGTTGACTAGAATGTGGAGGAACTGGGACGTGCCCACCAGGGTGAATGTTAAGGTAGCATGACCACTTGGGAAAACTGCTCAGCAGGATCTGCTGAAGCTAAATGCATGCCCGCCAACAATCCCGCTCCCAGGAGCATATCCACGGGAAATGCATACAGTCGCACTGGAAGAAACGTCCTGGGATCATCACAGCATCACTGATAACAGCCGGAAGCCACTCAAGGGTTCATCACCCACAGACGAGGTAGAAAAACTGTTGCCTGCTGGTGCCATGAAATGCTATAGAAGAGGGCTTCCCAACCTTGGCACTATGACATCTGGGGCTAGATAATTCTGTCAGCTGGGGCCATCCTGTGCACTGTAGGATGCTGAGCAACATCCCCAGCCTCTACCCACTAGATGCCAGGAGCACCCCCTCCCCTGCTGTGGCACCCCAAAATGTCTCCAGACATTGTCAAATCTCCTCTGTGGGGTAGAGTTGCCCCAGTGAAAACCATGGCAGTACAACAAAAGGAGAAAGGAGAGGAGGGAGAGAGGAAGGAAGGAAATAGAAAGGAAGAAAGGAAAGAGGAGAAAGAAGAAAAGAAGAAAATAGGAAAGAAGGAAAGGAGAAAGGGAAGGAAAGAAAGAAAGGAAGGAAGGAAGGGAAGAAGGGAGGGAAATAAGAAAGGAAGAAAAGAAATAGAATGGGGCCGGGCTCGGTGGCTCAGCCTGTAATCCCAGCACTTTGGGAGGCCGAGGTGAGTGGATTGCCTGAGCCCG